>NC_056751.1:630972497-631219997 GCF_019279795.1 Protopterus annectens
GGCTCTATCCCATTAGGGAACTCAAACATTACAACTTAGCTGAGGCGAGTTGTCTAATGATGACTGCTTTGTCTTGCCCACCACACCACCGCCATCCCCCTGAACAGCAAGATTCTGCTAGCTCTTCTTCCACCTCAGAGATTACTACTCTACCACCTTCTCAAGGAAGGCAACTTTCTGAGTCAGCTACCTCCGCTAGCCACATGACTCAACCACCCTCATCACCTCCTTCCTTTAGCCAGCCTGTAACTTCTTTCTCTTCTTCGGTTTCAGATTGTACCCAGTCTAAATTACCTTAAATGTTTATTAGCTTTCCGAAATGATGTATAAAGGGAGTATTATTTTCTTTTCCTAGATGGCAAAAACTACATTTGCATACATTTTTTTACTCAGTTCCCAATAATTATAGATGGGGATGGTTATTTTGGACCTGATAAACTCAATACAGATAAAGATGATTCTGAATCCTCCTCCGAGGAAGACAGAGCTAGTATAGTTACTCCAACTACCCACCTACTTCCTAGCATATGGCAGAGATGAAGCAGCAACTACCACTATTAAATGTGGTTCATCCTTGGTCTGTTGTAGATTTCCAAACTATTTTGGACTGTCTCCCATCATTCAGAACAAATCCAGCAAAATATGCAAGAATCCTAAAAAGGCATGCCCAGTTACAAAATCCTACTTTAGAGGATCTCACAGCAGTAATGGACACAGCCATTCCACCTTATCTATTTAAACATATTTGGGATCATGCTTATATACCCATAAGAACAGAGAGGCTTTTCAAGCAGCTAGGACTCATGTATTACATGCTATTACTGTAGTATATCCACCAGTACCTAACTGGCCCCTGATAAATGCAGTCACAAAGAGAGAGAGGACAAGTCAATTGAATCTTATTTACGGTGCATGACAGACACCTTTAAAGATGTCTCAGGTTATACAGAACCTACTGAAGGTCCAGAAGCAAGTGGTTGCTCAACTGCTTTTGTCAATGGTTTATTGCCCCCATTTGGGATCAGCTAAAAAAGTTTTGCTTAACCTGGCTGAGTTTAGAGCTTCATGAACTTGTTAATCAGGTTAATATTTAGCAGACACCCTTATTCAAGAAAAATGAGAGTGACAAGAGGAGCAAAAAGAAAAAAAGAAAAATTATTAAATCCACAACTCCAACAATTTACAGAAATATAAGGAGAAATAGAGGAGGAAGAGGGGGACATAACAGATTTAGATTTTCTCAAAATCAGGGACCCTTTCCTCAGAATTTTAATAATAATAGCACCCCGCATTCACAAGACCAGAGACAGGGGTAAAATTCAAATCTGTGCTTTAATTGTGGCCAAAATGGTCATTGGAGGGGCAATTGCCCTTTCCTGCAGTGTATAGACATGCCATTGCAGTCTAATAATCCATTTGATAGTTAGCTGCCACCACGAGGTCAGTAAACTGTCCACCAAAATGTGAGTCAACAACCTCCTACATGGAACACTCCATGGCAGCCACCAGCTTGGCAAAAAGTTAAATAGGATAGCCATGAACAGGAATGCCTTTCATACCTGGACACCAAAAAGGACCATTCATAAACATCAAAGTTCATAACAACAGTATTTCCTTTTTAATGGATATTGGAGCTACTAGATCAATGCTAAATGCTTTCATGGCTAAGAATCTCCCTTTGTCCTGGAATTCAGTGCAGGGGGTTAGAGTATCAGGAGTCTATTTAAACTACCCCCAGACAGTTCCACTTCAGTTAGAACCATTGACAGACCAACATACTTTTCTCTTTAAAACCTCTGCATCCCTTAATCTTTTAGGTAGGCCTCTCATCTGTAAGTTACAATGTACAGTATTTTGTACACAGGATGGAATATATTTAAATGTTCCCAAAGAGTCTCCTGTGATGAAGATGTGTGCTGTAGCAGGTGTTTTAGATGAGGAAATGCTCTTTTCTTTCCTTACTGACACAATACCTGTACAGCCATCAGATATAGACATATTAAATATTCTTCCGTCACAGTTATGGATAGCCTATGACAATGAGAATAGGAATTACTAGAGATGCCACTAGAACAAATTACTTTAAAACCTCATGAACCTCTGCCCATGGTAGCACAATATCCTCTTTCTGCAGGAGCAGAAGCAGGAATTGAACCAGTTATTTCAGCATTGCTGCAACAAGGGGTGAAGAAAATGAAAACACTGTCATCTCTGACAGCATGTCTGGGAGGAGATTTGTGCATACTCTCAGATTAACTTCTATTATATGCCAGCATATCTAATTCTGGAAATGTAAATAATTCTTTTTTAAAATGTTAAGTATCTCCTTCCTTATACAAAATGTTTAAGGACTCTGTTATTGTTTTGATATATTTCTAATTGCATGTTTGTGAGGGAGATTCTAAAATACAAACTATCTCTGGAGAATCAGCTGAACAGTAAATCATGCCATTAGAATATTCCTGGTTACTTGGTGATTATTTGAATAGCTGATTGACAGGAAAAAGAGCTTCTTTTAAACAGCTGACTATTATTTTTAAAATAAGACAGTTGAGACTGTTAACATGAACTATAAAAGAGACTGCTGAAGTCAGTTGCTGTACAGTTTGTGAAGAGCAGCAGTTAGTTGAGAGTTACAGTCAGTTACAGTGCCGGGCTGAAGTTACCCAGAAAAGGAGTAATCAAAAACTGTAAGCCTGCCTTTGCCTTGCTGTTATGTTTTAGATTAGACCAGGGACAGTATTCTCTAGTTAGATTAGGAACATTTAGTTATTTAGATAGAGTTTTTGTAAAATGAAGAACTTCTATCATACAGTTTAATTTTATATTTCTAGTGATTGAATTCTGGTGTTTATTGAAATGTATTGATTTACATTCTTTCAATCATTTTACTAATTAAATGTTTTTCTTTACTTTACATTGTGGCTGGACAATCAGTGTGTTCTTTAGTGATTAGAGAGTGTTATACCGGTTTGATACTCCCCAGGTCACCTGAAATGCCTGGCTGCTTCTGGTCATAGTTATCATTTATTTTGATATTTCATTTTTTAATAATTTATCACCCTCTGAAAGGTATGTAGACCTGTCTGACTCTGGTGGCAGCACTACCATTTTTACTGGGGAAGGCACACAGCTGGAAATCTGTCTGTCTTCCCATAAGTGTTTGAGTATATGCAATTTAAATTTATTTTGAGTGTAAGTGAGTCAGAGGTCTTAAACTATTGCTCTGAAGTTTATGATAAGGGATTACATTTGGGGTGGACATAGTTATATAGTGTATTCCCAGGAAAATAGAGTGTGTTCCTGTTGTGCTCTTAAGGGAAATTGTGGAATTTTATTCTTGTGTGTTTTGTGCTCTGGTGTTTTCTGCGACACTCCCAAACTGGAGTCAGTAGTGAGGAGTGAGGCACCTTAAATACTGACCTAGGTTTTAAGTGAGGGACATCATATTATTTTTGGCAGTCTGGTGGGATATTGGCTGGAAGTCACATTTAATTGGCATTAGTGGTGGGATACTGGCTAGATGTCATTTTTTAATTGTTGTCAGCTTAGTGGGATTTTTAATTGGATTCCAGTAGCCTATGGGTAGTTGTCATTAAGATGTGCACTCTTGACAGCCACAAAGTAAACATTCAGAATTTCAATCCAGCACAGTTTTATTTATTTTTAGTTAGATAGGAATAGCAGGCAAGGATGTCAGCAGAAGATTTTAGCAAACTGACAAAGATCCAGTTAGTTAAGGAGTTTGAAGCCAGAGGATTGATGCATGCCAACCTGACCAAGGAAGCAATGATTTCAGCCTTGTCTGTAGCCACAGCTCAGACCAGCCATTTGAAGGATATCCAGTTTGGTGTTCGTGATATGCAGCCTGCTGAGACGGGACAGTACAAATTTTCTTCAGAGGACCTGAAAATCCATCTGGAGTTGGAGACACTGCACCTGGATGCCCAACATCTGGAGGCTTAAGAAAGGGATGAGCAAGGCCAATATGAACTGGAGGTTGAGGAGAAATTGCATCAATATGAACTGGAAACCAAAAGGCTGGAGACCGAGGAGACACTGAGGTGTTTAGAAGCTAAGGACAATGAAAGACAGCGCTGGCATGAAATGGAGCTTCAAACCCTTCAAGAGGGTCATGGAGGTAATGAAGAAGGGAATAACTGGAACTCAGAAGCTGTAAAGGTCAGTAAATATTTTCCTCAGTACAGGGATGGGGACGACTTTGATAGTTTTATTCATATTTTTGAGAGGGTATGTAGACGATATGATGATCAGAAACTCTGGGTTCGGCTCCTGACTCCCTTCCTCTATGGTAAAACTGTTCATGCTGTAGCAAAGTTAAATGATGTAGATTGTTTGAATTATGACAAAATGAAATGCTGCTTGCTTGGCTGTTTCAAACTTACAACTGAGGCATACAGAAAAAATTTTCATGAACATAGTCACAAGACAAATTAAAGTGTACATGATTATATTGCTGACCTAAGCACTTACTTTCACTGATGAACTTTTGAGAGATTGGCAGACCTTTTTGTGAGGGAACAAGCCCTCAGTACTTTGCCTGATGATATGAGAGTCTGGTTAGCAGACTATGAGTGTAACTCTGCAGAGAAGTTGGGGAGAAAATGGGATCTTTACTTAGCAAGCAGAGCACCACTGCATAAGAAAGGGATACACAGCACTGGACATGGACATAAGGGAACTCTTGGAGAGCAGTCTAAACCACTCCAACAGAGTACACCAGTAACGGGAAAACTGCTAACCCAAGTGCATGGTTAGGGATTAGATGTTACACGTGTAACCAGTGGAGACACATAGCAGGCAAATGTCCACTGTGGCAAGGTGAGAAACAGAAGGTGAGGGAGCCAGTAAGTGTGGATGAGAAACTACCAGTGGTAAGTTGTTTAGAAACAACTGGGGTGCCTAATTATCACCAAAATTTATATCCTATCTTAGTAGATGGTAAACAGGTAACTGTTAAGAGAGACACAGCTCCTGATATAACCATTTTGAGGCCTGCAGTGGTTAGAGAAGAGCAGTACTTGCTTGGGCAGTCCACTCCAGTTAGAGTGTTGGGAAGGACCCCATTCCAAATACCTTTGGCTAGGGATCATCTTGATGAGAAGGGTGTAAGAAGAATCAAGCAAGTGGGTGTGTTTGATGATATTCCTGCAGATGTCCTGATAGAAAATGACTTTGATGATGCAGTACCTTGTGTACATGCAGTGACATGCAGTCAGGCTTGGAGAAAGGCATGTAGGTCTGGTAGTCTGGGAGAGACCCAGAAAGATCTCATAGCTGAAGCGGGAACTGGCATGTTGGCTGTTTCAGAGAAGGTGCTATCTGGTAATAGTTAAGTCTGAATGTGAGCCACAGCTGCTGGGGGGTACTGGTGTTCCCTTGGACATGGTGACTCTGAGGACAGAGGTGAGTGGTGGTATCAAGAGTGACAGTGAGGTGCAGCTGTCAGAAGTGACTAGGCTTCCTGCAGAAGGGGAGCTGGGGATGGTCACGAAGGTAGAGTCAAGACAGGCTCAACTTATGGATCCTACCTTACAAAGCTTGAGGGAGATGGCTAAGGAGGTCCCTGAGGCTCAAGGAAGAAGGGAGTCTGTATACTGGAACAAAGCTTTGTTGTATAGAGAATGGACTCCTGGAGGTGGGCTAGAAGGTGACGTAATGCAGCAGTTGGTAGTGCCTACCGTCTGCCACTTTTAGCTGTAGCACATGCCATTCCTTTCTCAGGTCATATGGGCATGAGGCAGAGAAGGTGGCAAATGCTTTGCTAGAAGTCTTCAGCAGAGTAGATTTTCCACAGCAAGTACTGACTGACTGACTGAGGTGCCAACTTCATGACAGATATGCTGACTTGTCAATGGAAGCATTATGGGGTGAAAAATCTAAAGAATACCCCCACTATCCCCAGACTAATGGTCTTGTGGAGAGGTTAAACTCTACATTAAAGACTATGCTACAGGCATTTGCAGACCAACATGTTAGGAAGGTCTTGGATATATTAAGTAGGGCAGGATTAACCATTAAACCCAGTAAATGTCAAGTGGGAATGGCACAGGTAACTTACTTAGGACACAGAGTGGGAAGTGGTAAAATCAGACCAGAACCTGTCAAGGTGGAAGCTATTCAAGCATGGCCAATTCCTAAGAAACAAGTGAGAGTGTTTTTAAGGACAGCAGGGTACTATAGGAAATTTGTGCCCAATTACAGTACCATAGCTGCATCCCTTGCTGACCTAACCAGGAAGAATAAACTGGAGAATGTAGTGTGGACCACAGATTCTGAAAAGGCATTCCATAAACTTAAGGAGATTTTGGGAGGACCCCCAGTGCTGGCCAGCCCAGATTACAATAACAAATTTATTGTACAGGTAAATGCTTCAAAGTATGGAGTGAGAGCTATACTTAGCCAACTTTCCACAAAAGGAGAAGAGCACCCAATGGTATATCTGAGCTGTAGACTCCAACCAAGAGAAGAGTTCTATGCAGCCATGGAGAAATAGTGTTTGACCATAGTGTGGGCATTGCAAAAGCTGCAGCCCTATCTTTATCAGAGAAAAGTCATTGTACTCACAGATCATAACCCTTTAACATGGCTTAATAGGGTCAGTAAGCAAAATGCAAAGTTACCAAAGTGGAGTCTAGGATTGCAGTCCTATGATATGAACATACAACATTGCAGTGGAGTTAATTATACCAATGCGGATGGATTATCCAGGAGAGGAGGGGTTAATATTCCCAGGTAGGCCCATTTTTCTCAAGCATCGGTTCTCAAGGGTCACTTGAAAATTGTACTTGAGTCATGAGGGGGGAAATGTGAAGAAAATGAAAACACTGTCATTTGTGATAGCATGTCTGGCAGGAGATTTGTGCATATTCTCAGATTAACTTGTATTGTATGCCAGCATGTCTAATTGTGGAAATGTAAATAAGTTTTTAAAATGTTTTGTATCTCCTTGCCTGTACAAAATGGTTATAGAATCTGTCACTGTTTTGATACATTTCCAACTGCACATGTTTGTGAGGGAGATTGTAAAATACAAACTGTCTCTGAAGAACCAGCTAAACAGTAGGTGATGTCATTAGAACATTCCTAGTTGCTAGGTGATTATTTCAACAGCTGATTGACAGTAAAAAGAACTTTTTAAAAACAGCTGACTGTTATTTTTAAAATAAGATAGGTTGAGACTGTTAACATGAACTATAAAAGAGACTGCTGAAGTCAGATGCTGTGCAGTTTGTGAATAGCAGCAGTTAGTTGAGAGTTGCAGTCAGTTACAGTATTGTGCAGATGATACCCGGAAAAAGGACACATCAAAAACTGTAACCCTGCCTTTGACTTGCTGTTATGTTTTAGATTAGATCAGGGACAGTGTTCTCTAGTTAGATTAGGAAAGTTTAGTTATTTAGATAGAGTTCTTCTAAAATGATAGACTTCTATTCTACAGTTTAATTTTGTATTTCTGATGTTTATTGAAAGTTATTGATTTACATTCTTGTAATCATTTTACTTATTATTAAATGTTTTTCTTTACTTTACATTGTGGCTGGACAATCAGTGTGTTCTTTAGAGATTAGAGAGTGTTTATTCCTGTTTGATACACTCCAGGTCACCAATGCCTGGCTGCTTCTGGTCATAACTATAATTTATTCTGATATTTAAATTTTTAATAATTGATCACCCTATGAAGGGCATGTAGATCTGTCTGACTCTGGTGGCAGTGTCACCATTTGTATTGTGGAAGGGATACATCTGGAAATCTGTGTCAGGCTTCCCATAAGTGTTTGAGTGTGTGAAATTTAAATTTTATTTGTGTGCAAGTGAGTCAGAGGTCTTAAACTAGAACACATTGCTCTGAAGTATATGATGAGGGATTACATTTGAGGTGGACAGAGGTATATAGACCAGTCCCAGGAAAATAGAGCATGTTCCTGTTGTGCTCTTAACAGAAATTGTGGAATATTACTCTTGTGGTCTGTGCTCTGATGTTTTCCATGATGCTCCCACACTGGAGTCAGTAGTGAGGGTTGAGGCTCCTTAATTACTGATCTGATTTTTAAGTGGAGGATGTCACATTTTTGTTGGCAGTCTGGTGGGATACTGGCCAGACATCACACAAGGTATAATTATTCCTAGTAGGAGTCCTTGTAATATACCCATTTTGCCAGTAAAGAAAACCAGCAAAGACACTTATAGATTTGTCCAAGATCTTTGAGATGTGAATACAGTAGTTTTTCCTGTTTTTCCTGTAGTACCTAACCATGCAACTATTCTTAGCTCAGTTCTCCCTTCTGCTACTACCTTTTTGGTTATTGATATTTCCTCAGCTTTCTTCTCTATCTCAATACACCCTGATAGTCAGTATTTGTTTGCATTTACATACAGAGGTCAGCAATACACAAGGACACATTTACCACAAAGATATGTAGAATCACTCACCTTATTTTCAAGAGAAATGAAAAAGCAGCTAGATAAAGTACAGTTACCTTGCAGGTCTGCTTTAGTACAGTACATAGATGATCTTCTCATAGCATCTAATTCCTTAGTAGTCTGTCATATTGTTTTCTTGTTAACTACAATAGATGAGTTAGGATTTAAAGTAAACTGATCTAAACTTCAGCTTTGGCAAATGCAAGCCCAATATTTAGGACACCTAATTTCTGAAAGTGCATGACACATTTTGCTATTTTGCATTGCAGCTATACAGATGACACTGAGACCTACTACTCTAAAACATCTTAGAGCATTTCTTGGTTTCACAGGCTATTGTAGACAATGGATATCCAGCTATGCTGAAATAGTTAAACCTTTATTAGAACTATTGAAGAAAGATACCCATAAACCCCTTCCATGGCAACCCTGCCACGAACAAGCTTTTACTCAGTTAAATTTACTTCTTTCGAATCCCCCAGCATTAGGACTGCCAGACTATTCAACAGTGTTCTTTATTTTCTGTTGTGAATGCAATAAGGTAGTATTAGGGTTATTAGCACAGAAAAGAAATTATGGTTTTAGACTAGTTGCTTATTACAGTACACATCTTGATCCAATGGCAGCTGGACTTCCTTCTTGGCTTAGACCTGTAGCCCAAACTGCCTAGTTAGTTGATATGGCAGTGGCATTTACTCTGGGTCATGATACTTTTGTTACCTTTCCACATACTGTTGATGCTTTGTTATTAAAGGCTAAAACATAATATATTTCTGCTTCTAGACTTTCTAAATATGGGCTAGCTCTAGTTAATAATCCATCTTTGCAAATTATTAGATGCCCTCCCTTGAATCCAGCCTCTCTTATCCCTACTGTTGAGGAAGTTGAACCTCATAATTGTGTTTTTGTTGTTAACAATGTGCTTCCTTCTAGACCTGATCTGCGAGATACTCCTCTGCAGAACCCTAACTTAGTTTTGTTTGTTGATTGATCATGTATCAGAAGGGAAGATGGACATTTGATGGCTGCTTTTGTGGTCCATAGTATTAATCAAATATTATTAATTGGACAATTTCAGGGAAATGTTTTAGCTCAAGTAGCTGAATTAGTAGCTATTACTGACGCTTGCAAACTAGCACAGGGAAAGACTGAGACAGTGTACACAGACTCCAGATATGCCTGTAGAGTGGTTCATGATTTTGAAAATCTCTGTCAAGAATGAGGTTATTTGACCTCTGCAAGGACAAAAATTAAAAATACAGTTTTAATCACTGAATTGTGAAATGCCCTAGGGAAACAGCTGTTGTTAAGTGTGATGCTCATAGAGCAGATAATTCATTTGAAACAGTAGGTGATACTTTTGCTGATAGAGTGGCAAGACAGGCTGCTTTATTAAATCCTGTTCAGACTTCTTTTTTTTTTTTGCAACCTTTTCAAGTTGAAAATGTGGCTATAACTTTGAAGGAAGTGTTGTCTTTTCCGAACTAAGCTGATGACTCTGAAAGGGTAAGGTGGATCCATGATGGCAGTTGTCATTCCCTGCACTCACTTTCGCACCATCCAGATGACAGGTTAGTAGCATCATAAGCTTTTTTATTATAATTGGCATAGGCTTACCATTTGCCTTCCCATCTGGGAAAAATGTTTTAATAAGACAGATTTTGACTGACTAGTATGCCCCTGTTTTTCAGAAGTTGTTCAGCATCTTGTACAAACTTGTAATATATGTCTTCAATTTAACATTTCTAAATCTGTAACTGTTCCTACAGAGCATATTAACAATCAGTGGGGACTTTTTTGTTGTATACACTGTGATTTCATAGAATTACCCAGTTGTGCAAAGTTTAAATATGTACTAGTTTTGAATGGTGTTTTCTCTGAATGGGTAGAAGCATACCCATGTGTTAAAAATGATGTGACCTCAGTGACCAAGAAGATTTTGTATGAGTTTATACCCCATTCTGGGGTACCATGTTGTATTTATTCAGAGAGAGGTACTCATTTTACAAGTCAGACTATTCAACAAATTTGCAAAGTTCTAAACATTCAAATGCAATATCATTGTCCACACAGACCTCATGCTTCTGGTTTGGTAAAAAGATTTAATCAAACTTTGAAAACTAACTTAGCAAAACTTACTGCAGAAATGGGTCTAAAATGGCCAGAGGCCTTGTCCTTAGTTTTATTTACTATCTGCAGTGCACTCAGTGTACCGAGAAAATTCTCCACTCATGGAATCCTTATGGGACACCCTATGAAGATACTAGCCACATCCTTACTCACAACTCTTGATCTGCAGGTAGTTAATGAGACAATGCTTACCTGTTGTAAACATCTTGTTTCTGTTCTACAGTATCTTCATTCGCAGAGAATCTCTGCCCAGCTCTGGCCTGATCTTGATGCAGCACATGATGTTAAACTAGGAGACTGGATATTCATTCATTCCTTCTCCAGACGACATGTGCTACAACCTCAATGGAAAGGCTTATTGCTGGTGGTCCTTGTCACAGCTACAGCAGTTAGACTCAAAGGGTCTCCAACATGGATACATATCTCCCATGTCCAAAAAGCAGTGCCAAATGAGGGAAGCCAACCAATTCCCTTCAACCTACCCTCTGCAGCCTTGTCTGATGATGAAATTGTTTCCTCTCGTACTAGAAGAAAGAAAAAGAGAGACTGGGAATAGAACCGACGATGACTGATATTGTGAGGACATCAGAAAAGGACATTTTCCCTAAGTCAGGTGACCAAGAGCCACTCATGGGAGCTAACTAACAACAACAACCTTTATGTAGTGTGTTTGGAGTATAGCAGTGAGCAATTCATCACAAAATAAATTTATGCCTGGACATTTTTGAAAATCCATTCCAACTCTGACCAGCTCACCATTCATGTCTGATTGTTGTCATGATGACTACAATTGCTATTTTTGTTATGTAATTTCCTGATTCAGGCTGAAAATGTAAATACTGATCAATGTTTTAACAGAAAAATAAAATGATTGATAAAATCTAGACAGAAATCACCAGACTGGCATGCAAATTTCAATACATTTCATGCCAGTCTGAATGCATATACTAGGCCTTTAATTGTTAGTAACTGTTGGGTATGTGGCCACATACCTACTGTCTATGATGGAGGTATCTCATTGTTTCCAGTACCTGTAAATGAAGTTGATATGGGGACAGCCCTTTCATCAGTGGTACTAAGTAGAAATGCTTCATGGCATAATGTTATATCATTTAATAAGATACTTGTTATGCGAAGAATGGAACCCTGGAAGTTGGACAGAGCAAATGTAATATTACTCAAAGAATGTATAGTGGAAGTGCAGTAAAAGGTATAGTCATGCTGAAAGACTTTTATTTTATTTGTAGCAATCTAGCATATCCTTGGCTACCAGCAAACTGGTCGGGGTGTTGTTATATTGGGAGAGTTCTTTCAACCATTCAACATGTAGCTGCCCTGCCCAGTGGTAAAATGTGTAATATACATGATAGACTGTAAAAAATCCAATTGGAAAGGTTGACGTTTCATGGATTTATCATCATGATTTAGAACAAGTAGCTTTTAAAGGACTTTCTCGTATGGCCCTTGGTGATGATTTTATTTCTGGGGCTGGTGTATTACCTGCTTATGGAGCTGTAAAAATCAATTTGGGAGCTGAGAAAACTATTAGAAGAGTTAAGCAATGCAACATTTGAAACTGTTAATTTAATTACTTTAAAGCTGATTGCGATGTGTGCAGTAGTAGTCCAAAATTTAATTGCACTTGATTTCATACTTGCATCAAAGGGAGGTAAATATGCACTTGTGCATGATGAATGCTGCTCATTTATTCCTGATAAGCACACAGTATGTAGTCATTTGGAAATCATCTAAAAAGTGGCTGAACTGTGAGAGACCAAAGAAGCGGATAGTTCACAATGGGCTTGGCTAACCATTTTTTTAGGATGGTTGCAGTTTGTTGAAATGTATTATACTTATTGCTATTATTATAATAATTGTGTTTTTACTTTTATTCTTATGCAAAGCTTCAATAACCAAATGCATTGCATCTCTGTCAAACCCATTGTTACAAAATTTGTATGTTAGTGACTTTGAAAAGTGTCATTTATGTATTGTGTCAATGAAAATGAAATAGCAAGTGAAAATAGAGTTAGTTTTTGAAGATTTTGGAAAAATGCAATTTATATATATTTAAAATGCATGACAATATATTTAAAGTACAAAAGATGTTTTGCGATATGAGTGTGATGCTTTCTCAGCATCAAGTGAGGGATTGTAAAGGGCTAAAATGAAATTGCACGTGTTTTAGAAGATTAGTGTATGTGTGTCCTAAAAGGTTATTGTATGTGCTGTAACAGCATAAACAATAACAAGGAAAAGTACACAATGTTAAGTTACATTTCCTAAGCCTGAGGCAGCATTCTTTCTAAGTCACATGGTAAAAAGAATGTAGATAAGTTGCAAATCTATTTTCACTAAATGATGTATTTCTATTAGACATTTAGTAATGGTTGGAAGAATAAATTGTATTGTGAACTGTAGACTCACCTTAAACAATCTGCCCTCCACTGATTGTTTTATCTGCTCTTTCTTCTTCTTTGGCTCGCTTATACAGTTTTCCAGAACCTACCCTGTCTCACCTTAGTCCCCTCCAATTATGCTATAACCTCATACTCTTGAGTAGCCTTCTATCTTTACCTTCCTGCCTTGTGCCTCACTCCATCCTCCCAACATTACCCACATCAGCTCAAGGATCATTACCTCTCTTATCCTTCCTTAACTGACCCTATTGGATCGGTCTACAGCCCACTTCCGGTCTCTACCTGCACCACACTCCTCCCCCTACTACCCCTCTTCCCTACTTCCTCACCAAAGCCATAAATCTACCTGCTCCCGAGTGGCACCATCTTTAATCCCTCAGTTACCCTAGGCTGCTGTGTGCTCCTGCCTTTGGCGTTCTTACCTGTGTAAGTAGATTTTACACTGCATTTTTTACTGCTTATCTCTGACCATAATGTTGTGTAACTGATTCTGCCTCAATTATTGTATTAATACTAGAAACGAGGTGCTAGCCACTGTATCTTTACTGAATATAACAGCTGTACTGTCTTTTACCATGCAGCTTTACCGCATGTTACTTGTTAAACCATATATTGTTTCGATTAGCCAGTACCTACCTATATATATTGGATAGTTGTCTATGTGCTACCCACTGTATTGATATTGGTTTCACTTGTTTTTGTCTTTTACCACATGAGTTTCAAGTAGGATGCTATTATATTAAGAAAGGCTGTGTTAAGTGACTATAACAACACTAATTCTATTTATCTGGAGAGATTGGTTAGCGTAGCATTTTAAATGCTTGGACCTATTTAAATTGCGTGTCTTTGGCTGTTTAACCTCGGTTAGAGTAGCGTCTTAATAATTGATTATAACCAAGGTAGATTAATGCATCCTCACAATTAATTTATCTGTAAGAAGCTCTTTTACCTCCTGTATTTCAAGTAGGATGCTGTTATATTTTAAGAAGAGTTGTGTTAAGCGACTATAGCAACACTATTGATATCTTATCTGGAGAAGTTGTTCAGGTTAGTGTGTTAAGTACTCGGACCTATTAAAATTGCGTATCCTTTGGCTGTTTAGCCTGGGTCTGGATAGCGTCTTATTAATTGAATACAACCAAGGCAGATTAATGCATCCTCACAATTACTTTATCTGTATGAAGGACAGGTAAGGTTTCAATTACTCGGACCTACTTTACACTATAGGTGCATGGCTATTAGCCTGGGTAAGGGTAGCGTATCACACACTGAGAAACAGCAAAGGCTGTGTAAATAATCATCCCAAACATGCATGTTCACTCGAAATCTTGGACTGCTTAGTTTACTACGTAACCCTAACACTATCAATTGTCGGTCCTAGTATTAGACATCCTATTCATACAAGGACGTCTTTGGCCATCTCGCTATTATTAATGCGAGTTTTAACTCTCTTATAGGTAGTGAAGCACACATAAAGTGATCAAACCGCATTAGAGACTTGCTTCATGCAATGGTCCCCATTTAAAGTACCATAAGCGGAGCGCTTTAGTCTACTACTACCCCCCCTCCACAAGAACGCTGAACTGCTGTCCAGCCCACATGTATATTTGGCCCCAGTATACAGATAGCATGAACATTAGGCCTCATTCACTACAAAAGGGCCTAGCTGCATGTGTTAGTACAAGGATTTAAAGCAGTTGTTTAATTAATACCTAAGCTGTATAGAAAGCATACAAGTTGACTATATAGTATTATTGTAAGCTGTATACTAGATTTATGGACCCACATCCTCTCTCCCCTGCTATGTTTGTTTGAATGTCTTCCATCACATTTAACATGAATGTATGACCACTTGTTATATTGTATGATTTCACTCTATTTGACCTGTGAATGTATTGCTTAGCAAAATAACTGAAAAACTGTTGTATAAACCTATTATTAGATGCATTTTTACCTAGCTCAAGCTTGTACCAACTTATAAGAATATCTACTTTGATAAACAAATGTTTCCTTACAACTGTGATTATGTTTACCTTTCTCCTTTTTACTCTGTTGTTTTAAAAGTGTTTGTTTAGCCATAATACTCATACCTCCACATTGTCTTCTCCCTTATCTCCCAGCACTTCCACCGACTGACCTGTACTAGGTCTTGGCTCTCTCACCCAGTGTAAGACTGCTGCCTCCACCCCAAGCTAAGGATATTTACCAAACATCTCTGGGATTCTTTCCCTCAAAGGACATCTGAAAGTACGTTATACATTGTCTGTTACCTGTAGACATAACTGTTACTTTCACCCTAACTGTAACCTGTAAAGCCCAAAGCTAGGATAGCCAGCAGCCAAAACCTACCCCCACACAACCAACAGAGAACTACTCTCTACTACCTTCCAATCAACCTCTGTCTTAATCCTGCCTAACCTTGTAGACCTGCAAACCATTTGAATAGCCCTGCTCACAATACTATCTTTACCCACTAGGTGTCTCCCTCCTCCTCCCCCTCCCCCTAGGTCTTTTTCCCCCTACTACCATATTACTTTACTATTCTTCTCTCAAACTCCACTAAACTTCCTAGCTTGCTATCTAACAGACCCACACCCACCCCACCACTTCCACAGACTTCTTGACATTATAAGTTCTAGCTCCTTACAAAACACACTCTCATAAGTACAAAGTATTATCTCATCGAAAGACTCACCTTAAACAATCTGCCCTCCACTGATTGTTTTATCTGCTCTTCTACTTTGGCTCTTCCCGCTCCATTCACCCTTCGGGCTCACTCCGCTCCCCTACCCTGCCCCCAATTCCCACCCGCCCTCACTACTCCTACATTTATACTTCCCTAACCACTCCCCAACTAACTAAACACTCCTACTAACCACTCCCCTAAACTTGGCCACTCCCACTACACACTTAACTCTAATCCAACAACTCCCATACAACAACCTCTCCTACTCCCCACTCTCATACACCCTACCGCCTCTATAACCCACCTTATACTTCTCTTAAAACATAACTACTACCAAATCTGCCATGTATCCACCTGCTCCCTCCTCCTCCCCTAAACTTCAACCATTCTTTTACCTCATACCCCCACTCATTATTCTTCATCTCCTCACTGCCTATGAACTCTACTACCTGCCTAATTTTGAACACACTACACCAAGTACAACAATCCATGACCATACACACAATGCTCCCTCTACACAACCCCACTTCCACTATGATCCAGCTCCAAAACCTCTTCTTCCACTACAACCTACATACTTAAACCCAAAGACTAAAAACTATTACCAAATTTTACATAAGTTCACCAAACTCATACAAGGAATACGCAATCTTATAGCCGACGGCGATATCCATCCTAACCCTGGCCCAAACTCTCCAACCCTCAGTAACCCCCTAGATGCAACTCCCCCCGACATAAGAAGCTCACATAATGCCCCCAAATCATTTCTAGTCTGTCACCTAAATATCAGAAGCATAAATAACAAACTACACAACCTGCATGCTCTCATAGATATGCACTCACCTGAGGTTTTCTGCTTCACAGAAACCTGGCTAAAACCCTCTATTAATGATAATGAAATATTACCCCCCCAATACAACATAATAAGACTTGACCGTACAACAAGAAAAGGAGGCGGGGTAGCCATCCTATACAAATCTTCTCTACAATTAACTACAATTAACATCCCCCCTGACCAAGTAACTTCCAAAACCGAAACAATAATCACAAGAGTACAACTCAATAAAAACAAAGCTATAAACATAGTATGCAGTTATATTCCTCCAGGCAATAACATCGACACCTTAGAAAGAACACTCCAATGGTTATCCTCCTCTCATCCCCAAGAAACAATCATACTTGGAGATTTCAACATTGACTGGACTACTTGTTCAGGTCTCCTCCCAACCACCCATATTAACTTACATGGTTTCTCCCAAACCATTACTATCCCCACCAGAATCAACAAATCTAACAAAAAGGAAAGCATTATAGATTGGATCCTTATAAACAACAATCCTCAATGGTACAAAGCAGGCACCCTACCCGAAGACATGAGCGACCACCTCCTAACCTATATATTGAGAAAAAAAGAAGATACACCCCACCAATCCACCTTTATAACCTGTAGGAACACAAAGAACTTTAACCTACATAGTTTCCAATCTGATCTAAGCCTATGCAGATGGGCCAAACTCAAAACACTACCCCTTGACCAAGCAGTAGCAGAATTCAACAACACCTTCCTAACCATCTTAGACAAGTATGCCCCCAAATGCAGATTCAGAACCAAAGGTAAAATAGCTCCATGGCTAACCTATACCACTAGACAAAAGCTTACTTCTAGAAATAGAGCATGGACCTCATGGAGAGCCACCAAATCCCCACAAGCCCACACAACTTACAAACAGATTAGAAATGACACTAAAAAATCCATTATGCTAGACAAGCAAAACTATTATTTTAACATACAACAAAAATACCAACATCAGCCTCAAAAATTTTGGTCAGGTCTAAACAAACTACTCCACCCAGGCAAATCATCAACCCCCACCCTCTCTTCAACCTTAAACCTACCCCCTGAATCAGTAGCTAATACCTTTAACACTTTTTTCACTGAAACCATCAAATCCCTTGCCAATAATATATCTCCCTCCTCTTCTTCCATAACCTCACCTACTCATATGCACCCCTCTCTCTTAAAACTAGAGCCCATCTCCACAGACTATATCAAACACTCACTAGAAAAATTAAAGCCTACCACCCTTGCAGCTGACCAACTTCCCTCAGAATTCCTACAAAAGGCCGCTAAAGTAATAGCTTACCCCATCTCTATCTTAATCAATCGCACAATCCAAGAATCTTACATCCCCTCCATCTGGAAAATCTCACACATTCTTCCACTCCACAAAGGAGGGAACTCCACAGAACTCTCAAATTATAGACCTATCGCAATTCTATCTCCCCTAGCTAAAATAATGGAGAAATGCATACAGAAACAACTATTAGCTCACCTCACCCACAACTCTCTCCTAGCCTCATCCCAACATGGTTTTAGACCAGCCCACAGCACAACCACTGCCCTTCTCTCCTTCTGTCACACAATTACTTACAACTGTAATCAAAACCTGCTGTCCTCTGCCCTCTTCCTCGATCTATCTAAAGCATTCAACATGGTAAATCACACCTTACTCCTAGACTCCCTCAACTCACTATCCATAGATAAATCTACCTATGACTGGTTCCTCTCATACCTACACGGACGACAACAAGCTGTATTATGGAAAGACAATCTATCCCCCCTTCTACCCATAACTCTTGGCGTTCCCCAAGGCTCCATTCTAGGTCCCCTTCTTTTCTCTATATTCATCAATGATCTACCCAAAATTATACCACAGGCTACCGCCATACAGTATGCAGATGATTCCACACTTATCTGCACTGCCTCTACTCCAGCAGAACTACAATCCCTTACCCAGTCTACCTCTAACAAAGTAGAAAACTGGATACATAATCTTTTACTCCTACTGAACCCAAATAAAACCAAACTGTTACTGTTCTCCCCCACCCAAAAGCAAACACCACCAAAATTTACAGTCTCTTCAAACAATGGGACTACAATTTCCCCTGTCCCAAACACCAAACTACTAGGCATAATCATTGACAACAATCTGAACTACAATGCCCATATCGACAAAACCATAGAAATAGTAAACAAAAAAATAGGATCCATGTATAGAATAAAGAAATTTCTAACCCCAACTGCCAGAACCGCCATAGCTCACACACATCTTCTCTCCTCCCTTCTCTATGCCTCATCCATCCTTACTAATCTTTCCAAATCAAATCTCAACAAAATCACCAGCTGCTATAACAATATTGCTAGATTTGACACAGGCTCCACATACAGAACCCATCATTGTAATAATCTTCAAAAACTGGGCTGTCTAGAACTACCAAATCTAATATACTATAACCAACTCATACTTGTTTATAAAATCCTCGACCAACCCACCAGTACTCCTATTCTAACTAAAATCATCACCCCCTATAACAACTTGACATCCCTCCGCTCTTCCAGCAGAATGCTAGTACAAACTACCAAATCATACAATTCAGCTGGAGACTCTCTTTTCTCCAACTCTGCTGGAAAAAATGGAACTCCCTTCCTCCAGAAATAACCTCTAACAGCTCCCTGCCTCAATTCAAAAAGGCACTAAAGACACACATGCTCAAACTCTGGCTATGTCCATGCTTAAACCCAGACTGAAATAAACACAAATGATACTGAAAAAGTAACAATATTTACACTCCCTTCAAAAGCCAAACTAATCCAAAAACACAGTAACTAACTAATTAAGCCCTTCAAAACTAAAACTAACCATAAACAAAATTTTATTTTATTTTATTTATTTAACATTTTGCTGACTGGGAAAGTCCGACTAGGTTCCACAGATCCTGTTTTCAGCGGAGGCCCGGGGAGAAATGCTCCAGAAGCATGTGTTTTAGAAAATAACCAACTTTTTTTCCTACTTCACTGAAGTGTATACCAACTCCTCCCTCAACAACCTCCTCCACTAAACAAAACCCTTCCTTATACCCTTCTACTCCTTTCCCCCCTGCTTTCTATCTGAATTTTGTTATCGCTCAGTCTTACCCCTACCAATAGAAAGTCCTCTCTGACTTCAATTCTTCAAAGAATTTTCCTTTCTGTCATACCTTTTAGTAACCTATAATTGTCTTCTATCTCTGACCCATTGCTAACTTTCAGAACTCTTTTCAATATGCCCCCCCCCCCTCAATTTGTTATCTAAACCTTGTAACAGCTCTATTTCTATATTTTTAAACATCTTGTTACCTATATTTTTATCTGTATGAAATAATACATTCCTATATTTTAAACATTTTATTACCTACACTATTATTTCTATTTAACATCTATTCTTACATGTTTTTGTTACTAAATGTTTTTGATAATATTGGAGCTTTTCTCCCCGGGCCTCCGCTGAAAATGGATATGTATCCAGTCGGACTTTCCCAGTTAACAAATGTAAAATAAATAAATAAATAAAATAAGTATTTGTTAGCAAGTTCGTATCAGATGCTAGCAGCAGTATGACCGATAAAGTTTAAAGTCTTCCAATAAAAGATTATACATTCTTTTGTTCTGGGAGACATGACTGCCTGAATATTGTCTCCCACACGTGTGTGTTATTTTAATCTGCCAGATGACTAAAGTTTATTTTATTATGCATGGAGTGCTATGGCATTAATGTTTTAGTTAACAAAAAAAAAAAAAATATATATATATATATATATATATATATATATATATATATATATATATATATATATATTTTTTTTTTTACTTTTAAACTGTAGCAAACTGCTTGCTACAATATAGCATGCAGTTGCTATAGTTTAGACCACACATAGAGTACTACAGTGCTCAGACTTGAGCACAAATGCAAATTTAAAAGCCATTATTGCAATAGAGATCAGGATGTGCTGCTAATTGCACCCCCCAACACTTTGCATCCAGGGCAGCTGCCCCTCTTGGCTTGCCCTAGCTATGCTACTGCTGTTTTTCTGTGCTGGGCTTACTTGATTGGTTTGCTGAGAACACATAATAAGGGTTATGATCTATGGATCAGAATCATAATTCTTTCTAGTACATGCAGCTCTATCTGCTCTACCTAGTAACAGCTACAGACAAAAAGTGTAGCAGGGGCAAAGTGTTTTACTAGTTTTCAAAGCATTTGAAAGGTGGTGAAATACTTACCTTTGTCAAGCAGACTGCAGGTAGAAACATAGTGCCCCTCTGAAGAGCAAACGGCTTTAAAAGCTCTTAGACACTTTGCTGTTTATAATGTGGCAGAGTATCTAACAGCTTATAAAGCTATTTTCCTTCTGCTGCTGTTCATTGTCAGCTGGCACTACTGGAAACATCCAACTGGGTAGGTGCCTATTTTCAGCAGACGTCCAGGGAAAAAAGCTCCAAAATATTATAAAACATTTTAAAAAGAATAATTTTGCAATCTTTAAAAATAATACAAAAACATCTACAGTTTAAATAATTGTACCAAATTAGACATAGTGTGACAACATTGGTTAAAAATAGATACAACATATATGATGATTAGAGAAATAAAATGTAAGTTAGTATAATAAAAACAGGAACTGCAATATGAAGTGAGAGAAAATAAAACAGGGTTATGACATATTTCAATAGAGAGTTATGGGAGGGAAACTGACTGAAGTTAGGAAGGGAGTGAAGAAGGGGGAGTTAGGAGGTGTAAGGTATGAATATGCACTTGTTAATATTTAGGAATATAGTTTATCCTGGGATTGAGGAAGACAAGAGCCAGATTTTGGCTAGGAAGTCTTTTAGAATGGTTTTAAAGGACTTACTTATCTTGGTGTTCTATGCTATACTAGTGTTTTTATAATACTCCAAATAGTCATTACTGGATTTTATTTCATTCTGATTCAAAATGCCATGATGAAGTTATGCACAGCAACACTTTTTTGATTGGCCAACTTTTTTTCTGTAATACTGCCTGTGTCATTAGAAGATGAGATTAGTTCACCCTCTTGTCATATACCCCTGTGCTAAATTTTGTTAACTTCCTAGAATGGTTAGAATGGCAGAATTCTAGGTCACTGTTAACTGCGGGAACCTCTGAACAGGGAGTCTGAAATGGCACTTAGTTTGAGTTCTTCATCATGTTTTAAATAGACTGTATTAAGCATTTTTGATACTGCAAAGTACTGCTTAAATAAGATATTTTTGAAACTCAGGCTGTTTCTATAATTGTAATCATAATTCTTCATTTTAAAGCTACAAAGTAAAAAAGCTGTTAAATTCCCAAAGGCTATAGGTTATTAGACTTGGAGTAGGGAACAAAAAGAGCTGTAAATTATAGCTCTCAGTAAAAAAGATGTGAATTTTATCAAACTTGGTAGGTGTATGACCCCAGTAGGTGGGACAAAACAACAGCTGCAAATAGCTTTCAGTGTGTATCTTTTGCAGGGCCAAAAACCTTAAAATGTAATGACTGAGTTTACATGAAGGTCAGGGTGACAAATTCCTAAAAAATGTTTTCATTCACACTTATGATGTTCACTGAGAAAATTGAATGGGATAGGAATCCCACAAAGGGGAAAAACAGCCATGCTTTTTATATATGGCAGTATAAAGATGATTTTTATCAGAGTAAAATATACTCTAGGTTAAGGAAATGTTATATGTAGGGCATATTTGTCCTTTACTGTTAGGAAAATATGTGTTGCTGCTAGATACATTATTATTATTATTATTATTATTATTATTATTAATAGTGTTCTGTCCTGATATAACTTTATAAATTCTTAATTTCCTGACTTCTAAAGGGCTTTTTTATTACTTATTTATTTGACATTTGTTGACCAGATTAGTCTGCCTGAGCTTGTGCCCTTTTTCAGCGGAGGCCTGGGGAGAAAATCTCCAGAAAAAAAAGTTTTAAATAGTAATAAGATATATAAATTCACTAATATAGCCTTAACAAATGATAAAATGCACAGTGTAATTGAGAAAAAGTAAGTTTTATAAGAAGTATAAAGGCAAATCTGTCAGGAGTGGAACTTAAGACATAATTCAATCAAGAATTTTGTAAGTAGGGGAGAAG
This sequence comes from Protopterus annectens, assembly GCF_019279795.1. Classification (NCBI taxonomy): domain Eukaryota; kingdom Metazoa; phylum Chordata; order Ceratodontiformes; family Protopteridae; genus Protopterus; species Protopterus annectens. Next base: position 630,995,165 of record NC_056751.1, read on the forward strand.
AAGAAGAGAAGCAAGTAAATAAATGGTTAGTAAGAAGAAGGAGAGATGAGGAAGAGGAGATATGTCTATGGATCAAGTGTTTACTATTATGCTGCAAAATAACATAGGGAGAGAGAAATAAAAGGTATCAAAAATAAGAAGAGGGGTTAAAGATTGAGAAGGGTAAAGGTGAAAAGTAGGTAGTAGAAATAGTGCCAAGCACAGAAATGACGTAGGAAGTAAGTAAAAGGGAGAAGAAGGGAGCGGAAAGTGAAGGGGGGTGAGAAGAGAGGGTGGGAGAACTGAAGGAAAAATATTAAGTGGGGTGATTGCAGTTACATTTCCAGGCAGAAATTAGGTGATTTTTAAGGACAGTCTTGAAAACATATTTATGGGTTATAATTCTAAGGGATATGGGAAGCTTATTCCATGCTAGTGATGGAAGGTAGCTATAGAGGTTTTGTTCAAATGATTTTTTGGGTTTGTAGACTTGTAGGAGTCCTAGATCAGAACTCCTTAGGGAATGTAGAGAGTTATAGAGAGAGATGATAGAGGATATGCTAGGGCAGGAGGATGGTTTATTTAAGACAGAATGGATAATAAATAGTTGAGTAAGTAAGAGGTGGTTGGGAAATTCTAGCCAATTAAGAGTTTTAAGAGCAAGACAGTGGTGAGATTTAGGCGGCATGTTATCTGCAAATCTAGCATCTTTATTGTATGTGGTTTCCAGTTTACATAGCAGAGTTAACTGTAGGTTAGTAAGGTTTTGAGAGCAGTAGAAGAGGTTAGGTAGGAGAAAAGTTTGGGAACGTGAAATTTGAGAGTTAGGACTAAGGAACCATCAATGAATATAGAGTAGGCCAAGCTTTTGATGGGTTTTCTTTATAGACTGGTGTACATGGAGGTCAAATTTAAGTTGGCCATCAATAATTACTCCTAGGAGCTTTGTGTGAGAGTCAGGTGAAATAGTAGTGTTATTGGAGGAAGAGACTGAGAAAGAGGGTTTGAGATAATTAAGACGTTTAGGTAGAAACAGGAGAAGTTTTGTTTTTTTGGGGTTCAGTATCAGTTGGTTGCTAGAAACGCAAGATTCAGCAAGATTGAATGAGGTTTGAGCGAGTGAGTACAGGTCAGAAGGGTTGTCAGCAATGGAGATGATAGTAGAATCATCAGCATACTGTATAAGGGAAGTCTGAGGACAGGATGTATGTAGCTGGGTAGTAAAGATGGTAAAGAGAAGAGGACCTAGAATAGAGCCTTGTGAGACACCCATTTTTATGGGGAGAAAAGGTGATAGACTACTGAGCCATCTAACTGATTGCTGTCTGTTAGAGAGGTAGCTAGCAAACCAAGAGATAGTAGAGGGGGAGAGATTAAGTTCAGCTAGACAGAAGGATAGGGTGGGAGACAGTATCAAAAGCTTTAGAGAGATCTATGAAAAGGCAGGACACTAGCTTATTGTTATCTCTGGCTAAGGAGATGGAGTTAGTAAAAGAGATGAGAGCTGTTGTAGTACTGTGATGGGTGTGAAAGCCATGTTGGGTAGGGGTAATAAGGTTTTTATGACAGAGATAAGACATAAGTTGTTTATGCACACAGTGCTCAAGAATTTTGGAGAGGGGAGAGAGTATTGCAATGGGGTGATAGTTAGAAAGTTCAACAGAGTTACCCCCTTTGTGAATAGGTATAGTGTGAAATTTATTCCAAAGAGTTGGGACAGTAGATTCAGAGACTGAGCGATTAATGAGGATAGAAACTGGATATGCTATATAGCTGGTAGCATCCTTTAGGAAGGCAGAGGGCAGGTTGTCAGCAGAAGGGGAACACACTTTAATTTTGAGGAGTTTTTAATATAGGAGGTAGGTATAGGATTAAATGAGAAGGGGCAGCATTGTGGTAGGGGATAGTGGGAGGATAGTGATTTGTTGGAACAGAGGATGGCATGAGCTTACTTATGGTGTAAATGAAGTAAGTGTTAAAAGTGTTTGCAGTTTCTAGGGGAGTCTTACTGGGGCAGGGATTAGGTGTTAAAGGGTTTCCAAGGTGGAGAATATGATTGACAGAATTCCAAAATTTTTTAGGGCTTCTAAATTGTGCGGACAGAGAGTCATGGTAGAAATTTTTTTATTAATGCATATGTTTTTCTTGGCCAGATTACGAAGTTCCTTATATCTGTTGTAGTAGGTGAGAGTTTGTTTTTGACCAGTGTTTCCAGGCAGAGTCTCTGTTGTGAATAATATCATGGGTAGACTGGGTGAGCCAAGGTGAGTAGTGAGATTTGACTCTAACTATTCTAGAGGGTGCCAAAGAATTTACAATGTTAAGGAAGATAGTATTGAATTGGAGAACAGCTTTGTCTAAAGGGAGGTGGAAGAGAAAGGACCAGTCAATGGAAGAGAGTAAATTATTGAGTCTCTGGATAGTTGTTAGTTAGCTTATGACATTCTTTTCATTTGTGAAGTTTGGGAAGGTGAGGGGAGGACCATAGAACTCTCGTATAGGGGAGCAATCACTAATACAGTCTGGAAGAGATTCAGGATGATGACAGAGGTTAGGATGAGACTAGAATCCAGTCAATAGTGGAGCTAGAATTTGTAGGCTTGTGGATAAAAGTAGGGGAGTAGATAAGCTGGGTGAAACCATGAAGATGAATGCTAGTGGGTGAGGAGTGTGAGGAGACAGTGAGCCAGTTAATATTAATGTCTCCAAGAATGACAGTTTCACTAGGTATGTTATTAGCCAACCAGTGAAGAATTTCTTCAAGAAGAGGTATGTTATCACCTGGCGGAATATAGATAGCAGCTATTGTTAGCTATTGATTAGATTTAATTTTATAAAGTATTATTCAAAGAGTCAATGGTTATACTGTGCTTATTTGGTTGCATTCTTATGACCTGTAACTCGCAAGTCACAAGTTATTTTTCATTGTATTTAATTAACATCTATATGAGGTCTCTACCTGCATGTCCACTGATTTCCTGGCACCCACACCCCTTAATAGCCCCAGATTGTTTTCTTTACCAAGAAGTAGTTTTATGTGGGTGGAGGGCTTGCCATAATTGTTAAGGTCTTCACCTCACAGGCACAAGGTACAGTTCTTGATTCTAATATAAGGTTATTGGTTAGGCTTAAAATGGCCTCTCATGACAGTTAGCCTAGCATTCACATATGTTGATAAGGTACATTTTAAACCTTTGCCTGTGTTAGTATTAAATCACACTAATACAGACACATAATAAAACTCTTATCTGAATAATTGTCTCCTAAACAACTTTAACTGATGAATTATACAATAAAAAAACAATTACAAAAATCAACATCCTATACATGTTTATAAGTACATTTGATGCATTTTAGTTTTAATAGCCATTAAATACTCTTTTAAATTCATAAATTACTAGAGACACTATTTTCCTTACATAGTAAACTTTGTAAAAATACTGCATAACATATATACCACCACTTTTTTTTACAGTTACTGTAAGTCTGACTATAATACATACATATACATGTCAGGATGCACAAAAATATAGGCAGGGAACATGAAATCTGCTATATTGATAGTGTTTCTTTCTTTAAAGGTACAGAATCCGTAGACTTGTATAATCATTCCACTGGGAACTAAGGAACATAATAATAATTCCACAAAAGCAATCACAGGGCCATAAGATGCCTAGACATAACCAGCTTTGAGTAGACCGACTTAAAAGTTTGTGCCACCCTTGTCAAGCACATAATACTCCTTACCTTCAAAATCAAGCAGGGTATTATGTGATAAGCCTGATCTAAATTTGTGTCTGTCCATCCAGTCGTCAAAACTAGCCTTAAAGGTAGCCATAGTACTATTTGGTTTGACCTGTAGTGGCAACTTATTCCACAGGTTATGAATATGCTGTGTTAGGAGCCTGTCATTTCAATGAGTCCTGTCAATGTTTTGCTGTAGATTTAGGTCTTTAGTGTGGGTGGTTGTAGAGGCACTGGTGTTGCAAAGAAATGAGAGGTTAAATAGGATTGGGTCTTTCACGGCTCAAAAAGGTAGAGGCAGGTCACCTCTGAGCAGGCAGTAGACTACGGAGTATTTTATTATTTATTTTATTTTACATTTGTTTACCAGGAAGGTCCAACTGGATATATGTCCATTTTCAGCGGAGGCCCGGGAGAAAAGCTCCAAGTTAGCAGATTACATTACATTACATTAGAAACAATAGAAACATTTAGAAATAAGTAAAATGTGCAGTCTTCAGTAAGGTTACAAACATTTATAGAACATAGTTGACACAATTAGATAAAGCATCTTAAGTTTCACATACTGATACATGCAGATAAGATCTTAGTCTCTTAAAGAGTTCAGACACATTTTAGAATCAATGAGCAAATTAGATTATACAAAGTTTCCAAGACCAGCTGGTGGTAGTTAGTCAGGGTTTGAGCAGGGACATTGCGACTGCATTTGGAAGTGTAGTTTGAGGCTTTTTTTGAACTGGGTTAAGGAGGGTTGGAGAGTAAGTTCAGCAGGTAGCGAGTTCCAAGTTTTGCCTACAGAGTTGGCAAATAGAGAGTCCCTAGCCACATTTATGCTTTTGGTTGTTTGAACCAGCAGTTTGTCAGCAGAGCGCAGTAACCTCAGGTTGCTGTATGAATTAATGATCTTGTTTAGTGCTGGTGTCTTTTCGGGGTGGTTTAGAACTTTGTGGGCTATTATAAGTTGGTTGTATTGGAGAAGACTAGACCATTCAAGCCATTCTAGTTGAGTTAGGTTGATACAATGATGGGTCCTAGAGGTAGTACCTGTAGCATATCTAGCAATATGGTTGTAACAGCTAGCAAGTTTGGTAAGAGTGGTTTTATTCAAGTTAGTGAAAAGGGGGAGGCATAGAGGAGGGTAGACAGTAAGTGGGAGCGAGCGATCATTGTTCTTGCAAATGGAGTGAGGAAAGGTTTGATCCTGTAGAGGGAGCCTAGTTTTATGTTGACAGAAGTGATGGTTTGATTGACATGGGTATCACATTTTAGGGTATTGTCGATCGTGACCCCTAGGAGTTTTGTGTGAGTATCTGGGGATATAATTGTGCCATTGTTGGAACTTAAAATTAAAAAATGGTGAAGAGGATTTACAGGTGGAAGAAAAGATTAGCAGCTTAGTTTTGTCAGGGTTTAAAAGAAGGTGATGGTTTGTGAACCATTTTTCTACATCATTGAAAGTATTCTGGGTTAGGGTCATAAGCTCATTTGAGGAGGAGGCTGTGTAGATTATAGTAGAGTCATCTGCGTATTGGATGCAGGTGGCCTTGGGAGTGATGGTGGGTAGGTCATTGATAAAGACTGAGAAGAGTAGTGGCCCTAGTATGGAGCCTTGGGGGACTCCAAGTGTAATGGGTAGATGAGTGGATAGGGTATTCTGCCATAAAACTGCCTGTTGTCTTTCAGACAGGTAAGATTGGAACCATTCAATTGCACAGTTGTTTAGTGACAGTTTCTTCAGGGTATGGATAAGTAGTTGGTGATTGACCATATCAAAGGCCTTAGAGAGCTCTAGGAAGATAGCTGAGGTAAGTTTGTTATTGTTTTGGTTGAGGTTGATAGAGTTAGAGAAGGATAGGAGGACTGAGGTCATGCTGTGGTGTGGCCTGAAGACAATCTGAGAGTTGGCCAGTAGTTTATTCTGGGTGAGATAGTGCACTAATTGGTTATGGACGCATTTTTCCATTATTTTGGCCAGTGATTATAGCATGGCAATTGGTCTGTAGTTTGAGAGGTTTAATGAGTTCCCTCCCTTATGGAGGGAAATAACATGGGAATCCTTCCAGAGAGAGGGAATGGTGGCTTTGTACAAGGTGCAGTTTATTATAATAGAAATAGGGTATGCAATGGCATATTCCCCTTTCTATAGATATTCTGGTGGGAGGAGATCAGCTGCTAGGGTAGTGGGTTTTAGTTTGTTAATTAGAGATCTGATGGTTGTTGTAGATACAGGCTGGAAGTTAAAAGGGAGTGGGATAGTGGTAGAGGAGGAATCCTGAATGGAGCTGGGGATATGTAGTTGGCTAGCTAGTGATTGAATGGTCTTAGTAAAGAAACTGTTAAAGATGTTAACAGTTTCCTCTGGAGTTTTTAGGTTACAAACTGATGAGGTGGGAGTGGTGGTTTGGCCGGGGTGGAGCAATTTGTTTATACCTGCCCAAAACATTTGAGGTTTGTTCTGATGTTTTTGTTGAAGGTGTTGATAGAAGTTTTTTTTTGTCTAACAGTATGGCTTTCTTAGTATCATTCCTTAGTTGCCGGAACTTAATATGGTCGAGTGGGTCTTTTGAGGTGCGCCATTTGTCCCATGCTTTGTTTCTTGCTAAGAGTTTGGTTTTGGTTACTTTAGAGAGCCAGGGTCTTAGTTTTGGATCTAATGGTGCAGTTAGGAGCATGGGAATCTAGAATGGTGAGGAATTTAGAATTAAAATAGGCTACACCATCATCCAGTGGAGATCTTTTAGGATGGCCCAATTGCATGCTTTGAGTTAATTCTGAAAATCAGTAGAGTTAAACTTCTTGTTGTTTCTAACAGATTTATAAAGAACTTGGTGGTGGTTATTTACTTTATGCTTAATGATATAAGTGAGTAGGTGGTCATTTATATCATCTGGGAGGGTACCAGTGTTGTACAGGTCTGGGTGATTGTTGATAAGAATCTAGTCCAGGATACTACCTTTGTTGTAGGGTTTATTTATTCTGGTGGGTGAGGATATGAGTTGGGTATAGCCGTGAAGGTTTACATGGGTTGTGGGAGATTCAGAGGAACAATTGTTCCAGTCAATATTAACGTCTCCTAACACCATAGTTTCATTGGGGTATGTGTTGGATAGGCATTGGGGAAGTTTTCTAGAGTATTTGCATTGTTGCCTGGGGGGGATGTAAATGCAGGCAATGAATATAGATTTAATTTTGTTAAGCCAAAGTTTGCTAATGAGAACTTCTGCATTACCGAACAAGGGGGATTGTTGTGGGGCTAATGTGACATCTAGTTCATAGGTTCATAGGTTCATAGGTAGGTACTAGGCTATCTGCCCGAAGTCATTTATAAGCCTAGCCAGAATGTGTTGGCTTTCGCCGCCCCCTTAGATAAGTTCCCTGTGCCTCTGTCCAGCAGAGCCACTGAAGTGATCCCCGGGGTAAACTTTTGTAGTGTGTTTTTAAACAGTACTTCTACTCCTCCACCTTTCCTAGACTTGCGGTCTAGTCTGAGTATGTTGTACCCTGGTGGAATAACCTCATTGTCTTTAGTTCCTAGTTTTAGCCAGGTTTCTGTAAGACATAGCACATGAGGTGAATAGGCTGCTAAGAGGGCATGAAGATTATGGACCTTGTTGTTAATACTCCTGATATTTAGGTGACAGGTCAGGAGAGACTTAGGGGACCTTGTAGTTGGCCAAATGTTAGAAGTGGTAGTGGGCTGGGAGCTGGAGCTTGCGGAAGGGGCAGGACCAGGGTTAGGGTGGATGTCTCCATCCCTTATCAGACTATGTTGTACAGTAATTATTAGTTTCAGGGATTTACTAATTATTTTATGATAATATCTAGTTTTGGGGGAGATGAACCATGGTCTGGTTAGTTGGTGGTTGTTAAAAGTGGAAGAGTCAGGTTTGTAGCAAGGTATAAGATGTTTTGATTTAGTTAAGGTTGGAGCAGTGTTGAGTTGGGATAAGGGGTGGTGTTAGCCAAGGTAGGGCTGATTTTCACAGATGGTGAGAAGATATGGCCCAAGCATTATTGGAATGAGGAACATTATTGGTCTCATTTTTATAGTTAATGTAGCACTTGGCTAAGGTATGTGGGTTGGGAATACAGAGGGATTAGTGGCAGGAAGGGATGGTGTGGGCTATCTGTGATAGGTTGTGGAAGGGGGTGTGGTTTATTGACTATTAAATTTAGTACCAGTGGGGTGGGTGAGATTTGGGGGCAGGGTGGGGCGCACAGCGAGCCTGAGCGTAGCGATGGAGAGCAGGGCTAAACCAGATAGATCTTTTAGAAGATATTTTAGATGTTTTAGTAGTTTTTTTTATGTCTCTTACTGTCATTGTTTTATCTTATATGTATGTACATGGTTTTTTTTACACTATATATAGTGTGGGTATATGCTTTAACTAACTTTGTGTGTATATATATATAGTCATCTTTATTGTAAGGGATTCACTGTGGTAAGCCTCTCTTTGATTGATTACGTACAGTACAGCTTGCTAAATTAATTAGTTAATTGAGTAATGGGATTTGACTAGTGTAAATATTTAAGCCTTTTTCTGATGTCTGAACTTTACAACTATGTTGTGAAAAAAAGTCCTCTTTCTTTTTGTTTTCTGTTTTGCTATTAATAATTACTTGCTTCTATTGCATTTTTCTTCATTTTTGTTTTCTTTTCTTTTGCTGCCTACGCTTTTATTTTTTTTTTATACAGACCACAGGATTGTTAAGATCTGTGAGTATACAGGCTTGAACTAAAGTATAAAATTTTACAGTACATTAGTGACTTAGTTATTTGGTTTTTATTTCTATTATTTGTAGTAAGGTTTTGGACTAGACCACTCAGTAATGTGCTTGCACAGAGCAGATTTTGCTAATACAAACAGTAGAGCATTAAACAGTAAATATGTAATAATAAGCAATGCTGAAACTTAAGAAAGCCACCTACAAGCAAAAAATGCCGGAAAGGAGCTAGCCGTTAAACAGCTATGGCTATTTTAAACTATCCTAGACACTTCCCGATAGTAATAAGTTTCTCGTCCCTTGGAAGTCACAGAATTGAGACAGCTTGTCTAGTGGGGAGTGAGAATTTAGTAAACTGTTGGGCAAGCATGTTATCTGTGGGAAATTGACTTCTGGCCTCTTTGGTTCTAGAAAATATTCCCTAGGTAATTAACTGGACCAGATAGAGGGATTTCATGACTGTAGTGGAAACAAGTTTAATGAATGAGAGAGAGAGAGAGAGAGAGAGAGAGAGAGAGAGAAAGTTGTCCACTTAAGTATCCATATGTCTTATGTCTATCTCTGTCTGAAGAGGTGTACCATTTATAACATATGAGATGAAACCAGCTTTTTTGCCAGCTCCTACTACATTGCACTTTTTTTTCTCATTTAATTTTAGACCATTTTTAGTACACCAATGCCTATCCCAACCTTTTCTGGAACTGTTTAATATCAGTGGATAAACAGTCAACAGTACCCAGCTTGCAGTCATCATTTATTTATTTTATTTAACATTTGTTAACCAGGAAAGTCCAACTTGGAACAAAGCCAATTTTCAGTGGAGGCTCAGGGAGAAATGCTCCAGATGCATGTCTTTGTAACGTGGAAGGAAACTGGAGCACCCAAAGGAAACTTACATGAGCGCAGGGAGGACATGCATGCTCGGCACAGAAGGCATCCCAGCTGAGACTTGAACTGGAGAACCTTTTGCTGTGAGGTGACAATGCTACCACTGCACCACTGCACCATCCACTAGCACCATCAGCAAACTTAGTCAACCTAACTTCTGGGATATTGGTCTGGATGTCTGCAAAATAAATGCCAAACAGGAACGAGCCTAGCATTGATCCCTTTTGCACCCTATTTGCTACAATTTTACATTCACAGAGTAGATCAGTAACTTTCACAAAATGGGTATCAGTTGGATAGCCAGTTTTTAATCCAGTGGACATTGTAGGGGTTTACATTAAGCTTGTATAGTTTTTCAGTGATCCCAGCATAGGGAATAGTATCAAAAGCCTTGGACAGGTCAAGATAAGCAGTGTGCAGAGAGTGACCACTGTCTGTGGCCTCTGTAACCTTTTCAAAAAATCTTACTAGGTTCAGGAGACTGGACCTGTCCTTCACAAAACCAACCTGAGTGGGGTCTTGTTCAGTTAAGTTGCCTATGTCTTTAGCGATACGTTCCATGGCTTTGCACATAAGGCTGATGAGGCTGGTGGGCCTATAATTACCTGAGTCTGTAGCTGAGACCACCTTTGTGTAGAAGTGCCGCAGTGACTATTCTCCAGGCATCAGGCTCCTTGCTATAACTAAAGTGTAGTCTTACTCCCAATAACTGAACCAGTTTTGAATTACTTCGGAGTAAAGACTAGATGCTTTGTACCATTCACTCTACTTGCCTGCATATAGAGGGAAATGTCTCAAACTTCAAATGATTCTCAGAGTATGTTTGTACCTTTTCATTGTTTTGTTTACCATTTCTTGGAAAACAGTTGCTTGAATACGCAGTGAATTGATTCTAAGCAAATATTCTTCCAGAAGAAACACAGACCAAACAAAATTAAAGAGCATTAACAATTCATAGAGTATTAAAATAACATATTAATAGGACAGCAATGTTTACCTTTAAATGAAAATAGTTCCAAAGATTTACAGGACAGCTGCACACTAAATAAAACTTGTGCTAATCACAGAACATGTTTTCCTCTGTACGAAACGATCCATGCACTGCCACATGTATGCATCGCATGACTTGGCTATTTCTTCCCTTCTGGTGGATTTCTCTGCTACTCACCTTCTATACACCATTCTATATTTGAATTGTCTGTAATGTTACTTTCTTTAGAAATGTATCACCCAGATTGCATTTAAGATTTTTGGTCCACGAAAAACATACACATCAATGTGTTAGTAATTCTGCCCTTTTCCCCTTCCAATGGCACCATAAACCTATTAAGGCTTTGGGGTTGCAAGCTGACATTAAAGTCGCAAGCTAGTTCTGCTTTCAGAGCTCAGTATAATTGACATGTCATAAGTCTGGGGTTCACAGGTTCATAGGTACTTACTAGGCTGTTGATCTGTGAGGTGTAGCCTTAAATTCCCATGGTAGTTTTTAGCCCTTATATTTTTTCATACTAATAAGCCAGAAACATGCAGAACAAGGATATGTTGGGACACATTTGGCTGACTATGTGAGTAAAGAATGATACATTAGCTAATGAAGTTACTATTCAGTTACCAAAGCAATTAATTTAACATCTCTCAGCAAATGAAATAAAAAGGCCCATATAGGTTTGTTTAGATTTCAAAGAACAAAAATCAAAGTGTTCACTAATTACACATTTACAAATATATTCTCACAAAAGTCTTAACTTAAGCAGCATTTCAGACTACTGCCCTTGAGTGCGCAGACGGAACAACCTGGTATAAAAGAAAAGGAAAAATGTTATGATGTGGGAACTCAGATTGCTTTGTAGCAGAAAGAACCTTAAGCTGAAATACAGACCCATGCCAGTATGACAGTCCCTTTAAGCCATTTAGTGGCAGACAGACCAAACATAAAGTAATCCAAATACCTGGGGTAGGAGGACTAGTAATACACAATGATCAAAATGTGATAAAGTCTTTTTATTTACTGACCATAGTTGCCCTTTGAAGAAGTATGTTGATATGTTGCAGAAAGATATAGCACAATTCACAGAAAGACACTTCTTTGAAACTGCATTTAATGACAAGAACTGAACAAAGCTTGTTCTTTCAAAATTACAAATCAAACACTATAAATATGTGTTTCCACTAAGTAATTTAATCATCACCAAGATAATTCATCCTGGAGGAAGAAAAAAATGTTTGTGGGGCAATTTTAAACTGAGAAGGTTACTTTGGCTGAAATAGATCCTGTATATTCAACACACTCTTTGGCAAGTCAGTCTTCTAACAAACAGTTAAGAACCATCCTCCTCGTATTAGTTAATTATGTAAAGACAGAATTAAAAAGAAAATCAGCAATGTAAAGTTTTTAATGGACTAACCATCAAGCCTCACTCTGAGATTAAATGATCCAGTCATTTGAAACAGCATGTATGTGGAAAATAATGTGAGAATAAATATAGAAAATATGGGAACTGTGCAGGAGACATATGTTTTGGATAATTGAAGAGCTACAGAAACATTAATTATTATTTATTTTATGTTAATATATATTAAGCAGCAAATGGCAAAAGATGGAGATAAAAGCAGAAACAACATGAACAGCCTGCAATATTACAATATTATAGAGCAGTATATGTCAATGTAAATCATTTTAAGCCAATATTTAATGCTCCTCAAGCTCTGCACCTAGTTTCTGTTGACTACAGACCCCTATAATAATTCTGTCACTTGTTAGTTATAGTCCTCTTTAACAGATGATTCTGGATATTTCCTTTGTGGGATGTTCCACAGGAGTCTCTGGGAAGAAGAAACCCTACTACTTAGGCTGGCATAGAGACAGGAGCCATCATCCATGTTGGGTGGTCAGCTACTCGCTTGCCTTCTGGGTGGTGAGGAATGCAATGACACCCAACATACACAGTGCATGCTTCAGCACATGATAGTCATGGAATGTAGTCACGGAAACTGTCACACCTCTGTCCTTGAGACTGCTTGTGGTGCTTGACAGATTCTTGTCTTCCGCCATGACTTGCCCTGTCTTTCCTCTAGGATAGGAGTGCAGACATATGGCACTGTCATCTTAGCCTTCTTGGCTAACCATTCTGGTAACACAGTCTCATTCCTGAACCTACGTCACTGAAGCCATGGATGGATGTCTTGTCCGTACATCAGTGTACAAGACCCAGCACCATAAATGGATTTGTGCATGGTGATGTAAGAATAATGTGGTTTAATAAGTTATAATTATGTTTTTCAGGTACCTGGACTATGCCAGAATAGTTTGTTAGGACATGAACTTAGTAACTTCCATAATAACTTCTTCATGAAGATCTAGGAAAAAATAAATAAAAAGTCTGCTTAACTTCTTTACTTGCAATTTATTTCAGTTGCAGTTTCCTACAGTCTCATTTCACCTCTGGTCATCACAGCTGCCTACATCCAGGTAATCCACCCTCCTGCATAGATCTTATATTAAACATTTTGAAATGTTATGTTAAGACTGCAGTCTGATGTATGCTGCCAGCACTCTTTATGCTAAATAACATGTCCATATTTCCCTCATGAATCTTTCCTCTGCTTCTAACAATGTTCCTATATGACGCCCATTCATTTCTGATGAACATATCTGCTTTACCAACCATATTAACATTTTAAGTACCTCAGTGTCTTTCCATAGGTCTACACTCATATTTCTTTCTTTTTGAAAATATTTGTCCATGTTACACAGTATTTCCTAATGTGGCTCCCTTCAGTCTTGGTTACATCCATGTCATATTTATTGCACCTGTCTTATAGTGTTAACGCCGTCCAGGAAGGAAAAACATTAAATGGTACTGGATGATTCAGTCGCAGTTTAACCAACTGCCTTTACATTAGAAGAACATTTATATGAGGCTTTCAATATTACAGCTGATGACTGAAATCTTTTCTGTCTTTTTGGTAATAATTATTTCCTAACAATTATCAGCTGTAATGATGTCACACCAGGAATGCCTTCCCAAAATCAATGCTTACTTTTGTGTTTACATCCTATGGCCATTAGATGGCAGTAGAGACTGGTGTATAAACCTTCAGCTACTAAGAATCTCAGCATACCTCTCAACCTCTAAGCATCAGAAATCTGAACAAAGCCTAAAATAATGAGGAGACCGAGGGCCTAAAAATATGGCATAGGCCAATATGGACATATATTATGTTGCTGTTATAAACTTAGGAAGTTCCTAGAATAACAGGATTTGTGTTGGCATGCATTTTCCAAAGGATATGAAATCTGAAACTGAAATGTATGTCATTATTTAGTGAATTCAGTCCTCAGTGACGTGCCATAAAACCACAAACTTTATGAAGTACAGACCAAAAATATGAGGCAAAGGTCTGGATATTGTGCGAAAATCTAGACAGTTGAGAGGTATGATCTCCAGACTGCCTTTGTTTAACAGTCTGACTGGTAACTTCTCTCAAGTCTCAAACAAACTCATGATTAGTCACAGAAAAATAACCGTTTCCCGTACCAAATCAAATCAAAGTTCCAAATGTGCATAAAAAAATTGCACATAGTTAAAATCAAATATAAATACAATGTATATGGAAACAAAGATAATTGTTTCAGTGCTGATAAACTCTTAAATAGAAAGTTAAATAAGATTGAATAATTCAAATTAATTGTCATAGGTTAAAAAGTGTACTGCATTCAGGAGAGGTGTGTATCACAACGCCCATATTCCAGTCCTTCTCAGAATTATGCCACAGCACAGCACAAAAATAGCAAATACAATAAAAAAGAAGAAAAAAAGTAGAGGGGAAAGAGGGAAGGTTAGCTATTTACTTTTATGGTGAGTGTCTCACACAGTTGTTCTATATTCTCATACTTTTTGTGCTGCTGGCACTGATTGTTTCTGGGTAGAAACCTAAGATACATACTAACTTTTCCTGAAACACAACAGAAGCAAAGTCCACCCAGTCCCAACTTTAGAATAGACATCCAGTTTGTAATGCGTTGTGATAATGTGTACAGAAGCTCAAGTAATGACATCAGCATATCCTGAAAAATATTTCCTGAAAAATCTGCTGCAGCAGAAGCATCTCTGATATAAACAGCCCTGGACTCTCCTACACCAGTTTTCTTATCAGTAGCAGAACAGAACACAATACAACTTGGAAAAAAAAAACATAGAACTTTTATTTTAAGTTACAAGTAAACCCAGTACAACTTGAAGAATACTTTTTTATTTCTCAGCTTTTCTAACTGGCTAGTGTTAGAAAACTGCCTCGGATAATCCATGTGATCAGTATGTCTCTCTATATATCTGTCTATCTATCCATATATCTATCTTTTCATTTAGAGCAATAACTTAATTGACATCACTTTACATATAGACAAAGAATTTGTGGACAATTAATTCTGTTCTTATTGTGACGATTGGGGAGAGATGGGCGAAGGCTGCCAGCCTAGTCAAATAGAATTTAATATATAATTCTGGCATTTGTAAATATATGTAAAATACAGTCATGTTTTCTTGAGTGTAAAAGAATACTGTGAAATGTGGAACTGCAAAATATGTGACAACATTGCACTCTACTGGCCCAGTGAAGCATGTTGTGACCCTTTCATGTTAGAATTCGGCTCCAGTGAGTCTGGATGAAGGTTTCATGCCAATTGTTTTAAGGTTAAAGTTTATGACCAGAATTTAAATGTAGAATGTGCTTTATTGCTCTGGTTTCCGTTAGAGTATACATGTGAAATGACATATTGTTGTAACTTTCTGAGCAGGTGTTAAATTGCTAAATAATGCAGTTTGTGGCCTGAGAACTCCAGACTAAGTGCCAAAAATGATGTAATTTAGGAGGGCCTTAGAGACATGTTTGTTAGTAATGTTTAAATACTATTTCTCACAAGAGACCAAAAGCATTTTGATCTTGGATATCTAACTCAGCACTCTGCTTATGCTCACATGTAAGTTTTAGCACTGTGATTTCTTGTAGGAATAGTTAAAGCTAGTAAAGATTAATTAGGTATTTTTCTTTGAAATCAGACCTGTCCTACTGTATTATTTTAAGTTTCTATGCGATCTCTGAACTCTTAGATATCTCTGTGGTGTAGTAGATTTGTCTTGTGTTTTAATTATTTATTATTAAATATTTTTAAAACCTTCTGAGAGAGATCTTGTGACTGATCTCCTCAGTGAGGCTCGGGCTGACACCTCAGTGAAAGGGGTAGCAATGTCCCAGCAGCTATCTCCTACCCAGGTTCAAGAAGTCCGAGCAGTGTTGCAGGAATTTGGGGATATGTTCACTGAGAAACTAGGGGGCACCCTCCTGGTGCAGCACCAGGTGGATACAGGACCCCAAAGGCCTATTAGGCAGGCCCCTTATAGGGTGCCTGAGAGAGTCAAACAGACTCTGAGGGAAGAGGTACAGGAGATGTTGGAACTAGGGGTGATTCAGGAGTCCAACAGTCCCTGGGCCTCCCCAGTGGTACTGGTGCCAAAGAAGGATGGCAGCACCAGGTTCTGTGTGGATTACAGGAAATTAAATAGTCACACAGATGCAGATGCTTACCCCATGCCTAGGACAGATGAGGCCCTAGAACAGCTGGGTGGGGCTAAGTATCTTACAACCATTGGTCTTACCAAGGGTTAATGGCAGGTGCCCTTGACTCCCAGTGTTAGAGAGAAGTCAGCCTTTGTGACTCCTTTTGGCTTGTATGAGTTCACAAAGATGCCCTTTGGGATGAAGAATGCCCCAGCAACTTTCCAGAGGCTGGTAGATCATATCTTAGCAGGAGCAGGAGGGTTTGCCCTTGTTTACATGAATGATATTGCTATCTACAGCTATTCCTGGTAGGTGCACCTTCGGCATGTTAGGGAGGTGCTGGGCAGACTACAGAGGGCAGGGTTGACCATTAAGCCGAGCAAATGTCAGGTAGGTATGGCAGAGGTCTCCTACCTAGAACATAGAGTGGGGAGTGGTAAGATAAGGCCAGAACCAGCCAAAGTGGAAGCTATTCAGGCATGGCCTGCACCTGTTACCAAAAAGCAGGTGGGCATTCTTGGGGACAGCAGGGTACTACAGAAAGTTCGTTCCCAATTATAGTACCATAGCTGCTCCCCTCACAGACCTGACAAGGAAGAACAGGCCAGATAAGGTAGTGTGGACCCCAGCATGTGAGGAGGCATTTCAGATGCTTAGGGAAGCTTTGGGAGGACCCCTGTGTTAGCCAGTCCAGACTATAGCAAAGAATTTGTTGTGCAGGTGGATGCTTCAATGTATGGGGTGGGGGCTGTACTTAGCCAGATTTCTTCAGAGGGAGAAGAGTACTCAGTGGTTTATCTCAGTTGTAGGCTCCAACCCAGGGAGGAATGCTATGCAGCGGTAGAAAAGGAATGTCTAGCCATAGTGTGGGCACTACAAAAACAGCTGCCAGCCTAGTCAAATAGAATTTGAAATATAATTCTGGCATTTGTAAATAAATGTAAAATACAGGCATGTTTCTTTGAGTGTAAGAGAATACAGTGAAATGTGGAACTGCAAAATATGTGACAACATTGCACTCTCTGTGGTGTAGTAGTTTTGTCTTGTGTTTTATTTATTTATTATTACATATTTTTAAAACCTTCTACCTGTGGCTGGTTTATGTAAAGATAAAGTATGCTTTAAAGTACATTATATATTTATAGAGTTTACTGTCTAAGCCCTTCCAATAAGCCTAGACTGAATAGTCACATTACCATTGGATAATAATATTGCACAGTAATAATTGGACACCCTTTTAAGGGCCTTTTAGTAGCTGATATTATTAGCTGGGTGGTGGCAGGTATTACTACCGTATGGTCTGGGTAAAGGGGCACAGCTGGAGAATCTGTGTCAGCCTTTCCCAGGAGTGTCTGTGAAGTTGTATAAATACTTATCTCAAAGTGTTTGTGTGTTGTGTCAGCTACTTGGGCAGGGACACAAAGCACTGGTTGGACAGAGAGGGTACTGGAGGTTTTAGCTTGCCCAGCTAAGCTGAGTCCTGGACTCTATAGCTGTGCCAGTGGGGAGTCTTATTGGGGACCTGGTGACCTGGTGAGCAAGGGAGCAACCAGCCCCAGACTGACTGTGATCTCTGTGTGCACTTAAGGGAAATTGTACTTTACTGTGTGTATTAGTTATCCTTTCCTCTCTTCTAGGAGACAACCTCCCTGGTGTTAGTGGTGAGGATTGAGGCTCCGTGATTGCTGGGCCAGGGCATGGTCGTCACACTTATAATACACCATCTAGGGTAGGCTAAAAAGCCACTAGGAAGGCTACTTTCAGAATCAAAAAACGTTGGATCATATAGGCTGGTAGTGAAGGTTTTAGGTTTTCAAAACAAAGACCAATTGAAATTCTTCTTTGAGTGTTTCAGATGTAGTATTCCTTTCAAGACCAGTTTCACTACAGTAAATGTGAAAATGAGGTCTGAAGGTGAACAAGTCAATAAAGCAAAAAAGTGAATCTAGATTGGGGGGGGGTGAGCTATCATCGTGTCAAAAAGGTGCTTAAATAATTTAGGATGAAAGAGAATTTTGACAGTAATAAGAAAAGGCCCTTGGTCTGACACCGAAAAGAAAATGTACTCTTATGATAAGTAGGTCTTTCTAGCAGGACTTTAGGCCTCCTGCAAAATTCTAAAATCTTTAGAGAAAATATTAGAACTGCTAGGATTAGCAGTGTTAATTTTCTAGTCACCAGGTTGTCTACATAGAGCTGAATAGAGCACTCTCTTCTGTTGATGAGACAGATTTTTTTTATGACAGGCCACTAAAGTTTAGGAGTCTAGATGGAGTCCTGATATACAACTGCCTGACAATTTGCTGCAATTGCATTGGCCATAACCAACTCTCCAAAATCTTAGCTGGTCACCCACCATTCTCAATGATACGAAGCTGGCATGTTCATATGTTCATAGGTAACTACTTGGCTAACAACACCAAGAGGCCTTTGTAAGCCTAACCATGCTTCCCAAAGGTGAGAACCAAATCCTGTACCTCGTGTCAGTAAGGTAAACCCCAATGTCCAACCCCTGCAGAGTGAGTCACTGTGCACTAGACAACATGGTGACTGTAGAATGACCAGTGGAGACAGAGATTGCAAGTTATCAGCAGTTTATTGTACAGCCAACATGAATCCACCTTCATGTACATTCATGAATTGCACATAACTGAACTTGCTTAACACTGCCCTCCTCCACGTGCTTCCTTAACTACAGTAGATGTCAAGGTACAAACAATCAGTGTTCTACATCCTCCCTCTTTAACTTTTGTTCTTGATTTCAAATAAATGGACAAATTTACTTTAATATTTCTTTAAACTCATTCCAGAGTTAAACATACATTAACAATTCAACATGTCCAGTCTGATTTCAAGTCCAATTCATTGTATATATTTAGGATTAGGTTTGCAGACTCTCCCTGCCTGCGTCACATGCAGATTTTGATTTGAATCAGAAACAGGGACTGTCCTTAAAAGTTTATTCAGTACTGAAATATTGCTTTGTATTTAGGAACCATTTGAATAAGGTGGTCAGTCTTCTTGAAGTGGATTGGGTGGCATTGGCAATTCACTCGAGGAAATGGAATCACCAAGAAATTCAATCTGTTGTGGTTTGGGCTTTAGGACAGGCAAAATATGTCTGTGATTTCTCTTGTAGTCTACTCCTTCGGATTGAATTATATAGGACCTTGGTTCACCAAAAATGTCCTTCACAATACCTACATGGTCGTGGCCTTTTGAAGTCTGCATTCAAACTTCACCTTGCAACAGTGGTCAAAGAGGCCTGCTGGTTTTGTCATAGCATAACTTCTGTGAGCAACACTTTTTCAATAATTGAGCTTTGACTACCTTATTACTCTTCGAGGTAGGCATTAACAGCTGTTTGCTAACTGGAAGAGTCATTCTCGTTTGAATGGACAACAGTCTTTGAGCTGGTGAACCAAGTGTTTGGTCATGAGGAATGTTTAGAAGGTTTAGTAAGTCGGGGAATACATCAGTTTCATCTCTTTTGGACTTTTCCATTAAATGCTTTGCACTATAGACTCAGACTCAGCCAGACCATTAGTTTGTGGGTATTCGGGACTGCTGGTTACATGAATAAAGTCCCATGATGCAGCAGAGTCTTTAAACAGGTGACTCGTGAATTGTGCACCGTTATCCGAGATGACTTTATGTGGGCTGCCATGGACTGAGAAGTGCCTCTTTAGTTTTGGAATTACTGTACCAGATGTCAAATCATGGAGTAAGTCGACTTCAAATCATCCAGAGTAGGAATCAGCCAGGACCAGGTAGTGTTGACCATTCCATTTGAAAATATCTGCTGC
The DNA here is from genome assembly GCF_019279795.1 of Protopterus annectens. Lineage (NCBI taxonomy): Eukaryota > Metazoa > Chordata > Ceratodontiformes > Protopteridae > Protopterus > Protopterus annectens. The sequence continues at coordinate 631,014,865 of NC_056751.1, forward strand.
TACTGTTGACCGTGGTAAATCAGAGATTGGGTGTAATTGAAGAGGTACTTTTTGCTGATGTGAGGATACTTTACAAACTGAATATGAAAAAGTGTCTCTTTAAATATTTTTGGGAATTGAGGGCCAGAACACAATGCTTCTTGCTCTGTTTTTAGTTGATTCAGTGCCGAGGTGGCCTCTTTGCAGAATTTGTATATAGTCCTTTTGCAATGATTTAGGAATTACTACTTTCAAATGATGCCATCTTCCACTATCAGCTCATACCTGAATGGGAAATACAGCTAAATTTCAACTAGCAAACTTGTTTGATGGATTGTCCAGCCTTGGTTGGTGATATTACTCAGTTCTTGGAGAACTGGGTCTTTAGGAGTGAGATTTCTTAACTCATCAAGCCATGATAATGAAATCTGTTTGACTTCCATGACTTCAAAATCAGCTGTCTCACTTTTGTGTTATTTTCTCATCTTTCTGGGAGTGCATGAAAAGGTATCATCAAGATACATGTGCTTGCCTTTCATGTAGACAATAGGGGGGGTAGCTGTATTCTTGTAGCCTTAACATCATGCATTGCAATCGGGCTGGGGCTGTGTGTATTGGCTTGTTCAAAATTGTTACTAGTGGTTGGTGATCTGTTTCAATGTGTATTGCCCTTCTGTATATATAGTCATTGAATTTGGAACATGCAAACACAACAGTAAGAAGTTCTTTTCCTATTTGGACATAGTGCATCTCTGTTTGAGTCAGGGTACGGGATGCATATGCAATTGGAATGCCCTCATGAAGATAAGCTGCATGAAGGCCATACTGAGAGGCTTCACAGGAGAGTGTCAGAGGCTTATGGATATCATAGTATCTTAGTGTGAGTGGACTGGTAATATTCTTTTTCAAAGTATCAAATGCCTCTTGCCATGACCATTTTATATCTTTACGTGTCAGCTCATGCAATGGTGCAGAAAGTTCACTAAGATTTGGGATGAATTTTCCCAAATAATTAATCATATCCAGAAAACGCTGTAAAGATGTAACATTCTCTGGGACTGGCATGTCACTGATTGCTATTATCTTTGATGGATCTCACTGTATCCCTGAACTTGTGAACATGTGGCCAATGTAGTTGACTTCTTTCAGTTTGAATTTACATTTTAAAGGATTTAGATTGAGGTTGACCTCATGTGCATGGTCTACAACTTTCCCAAGATTTCTGTTATGCTAGTTTTTGCCATTGCCTCCAACAATAATGTCATCCACAATAATGGCACAAGGATATCCAGCAAATATCTGTTCCATGGCATGCTGGAATACTTCACTGGCAGAATTGATTCTAAATGGCATGCTTAAAAATCCTGTATCTCCCAAATGGTGTGCTGAACGTTAGCAGAGAAGAAACCCTCCTACTAAAAACCTCTTCTCAGTTCACCTACCCTACAACCATACTCCCACCACACTTAAACATAAAATATCCCAAAAATATGACCAGCATTTCACTGCTTATATAAAGCACATGTTTAACTACCTCTCTAAAGTAGCCCTCAGTGGAGATATCCACCCCAACCCTGGTCCCACCATCACTAAGACCACCTCAAACCCTCTCCCTATGAACTCCCCCATTTCTCAAATCACAACCAACAAAAAGCCATCTGACCTCCTCTTTATATCAGATAAACAAAAGGAAGAAATAAAACACCGAAAACCAGAGTATAAGTTAGTGCTTTCGTTTACTATTTCAGCAAACTTCTTCAGACAACTGACAAGAAAATTAAACACCATTTAAATAGACAATTTCAATTATGACATCATGGAACAATTCATAAATTCAAGCCCACATTTAAAGGACCCACAAACCATTATTATTAAACCATTACAGGAATCAAATATAAAAATTCTACCTATCATGTTATAAAAACCAGAAATACATAAATATGCAAACATTAAAAAACGTTAAATCATCTCAACAAAGCCCTCAATTTTAAAATACGTTTAAAAGAAATAGCTTTGTTTAAGCCTGGTGCTATGACTGCATTCAGTTTTATTTGCCAGATCAATTCTTTCTCATCCAGCTTTAAGTCACTTGGGCCTCCCCTTTCTTTATCAGTAACTTTTTCCAATACTAAAAAGTTAAATTCATGTGAGGGGTAGGATGTAATATGTCTTGCAAGAGCATTATTTAGATTTGATTTACTTATTGCGTAAACATGCTCATAAATCATATTTTTCAAAGGCCTTTCAGTGCGACCAACATAAAAAGCTGGGCAGCAATTACATAGTCCTAAATAAACAACACCCTTAGTGTTGCAATTGTATTTACCCCTAATAGAAAGGCATATATTCCCTATGGTAACCTGTTTTGTCACTTTGATATATTTACACCACCTACATGACCCACATTTGAACATCCCACAATGGGGGCCATACACTTTAGGTGGACCTCTCTATATCACTAAACATTAGGAGCATATGTAACAAAACCCAAGACCTCCATGCCTACATAAATCTGTACTCCCCTGACATTCTCATCCTAACTGAGACCTGGTTCAAACCTCACACCAAAAGTGAGGAATTTCTCCCACCAGGACAGACTACTCAGGAAAGGAGGTGGTGTAGCTCTACTGTTCAAAGACCATCTCAATATCCAAAATCTCAAGAAATCAGCTCCTCAGTCTGGCAAGGAAGAAATCCTTTATGCCACTCTCAAAATTAACCCAAAGAAAACAATTAACATCTTAGGGTGCTACTTCCCACCAGGCCAAAATATACCTCCTCTGGAAAACCTCCTAAGCTGAGCCAACCTTTCCCTACCCCACAAAACTATCATCCTTGGCGACTTTAACATTGACTGGCTATCTTGTAATACCCACCACCCAGTCCTCCACCTAAATCTCCATGGGTTCTGTCAAGTAATACAATCCCCCATCTGGATCGATATAAATCCTAATAATCAAAGCACTCTTGACTGGATCCTAGTAAACAAAGACCCTCACAATTACCTAGCAGGCTGTCTACCTGACAGCCTCAGCAACCATTCCTTAACCTTCCTACTAAGACATCACATAAACAGTATTAAGCCCATCACCCACAGACAAATCTGAAACAAAGCTAATTTCAACCCCCACTCCTTTACCTACTCTGTCCAAAATATTAACTGGTCACCACTAAAATACCTCAACCTTGACGAGGCCATCCACTTCTTTAACAGCACCTTCTTCAACATCCTGAACACCATCACCCCCATAAGATATTCCATAGTTAGAACAAAAAGCTCCACCTGGCTACAGAAAACCACCAGGGACCTAATGAAGACCAGAGATAAAGCCTGGGAACACTGGTGCCTAACAAAAAAACCCTCAGATAGACAATCTTTCCTTGAACTATGTAATAAGATCAAAAAACAAATAAAAATAGACAAGGCACACTATTATCAAACTTCACTAAACTCTTCCAACCACAACCCAAAGCTATTCTGGTCTACAATTAACTCTATCCTCAGCCCAGGCAAAGTAAACACACCCCCCCACAATCAATCCCTCCCAACTCCAGCAGTATAGCTGAGTCCTTCAACAAACATTTCACAGAAACCATACTATTTCTTACCAAACAACACTTCCCTACATCAGCTCCCCCCTCACCAAACACCAATCCACCCTGCCCTGCTTTCTCTTTCTCAACAGTTCCCACCTCCTACATAAAAAATTTCTAACAAAACTCAAACCCACCAAACTTGCTGCTGACAACTTCCCTGCCAAATATCCAAAAATAGCTGCTGAAGTTCTAGCATATCCTATTTCCATATTAGTCAACCGCTCCATATCAGAATCCCAGGTACCATCACTATGGAAAATATCCCACATCATACCCCTTCATAAAGGTGGCCCATCCACCGACCTCTCCAATTATCGCCCCATTGCCATCCTCTCTTCTTTCTCCAAGATACTAGAAAAATGTATCAATTCTCAAGTCTCTAACTACCTCCTAACCAATAATCTCCTCTCTAATACCCAACATGGTTTCAGGCCACATCACAGCACGACCACTGCTCTGCTCGCCTTCACTAACACTATCCTTCAGATCAAAAACAATGGCCTCTTCTACTCTGCCATGTTTCTCGAGCTATCTAAGGCCTTTGACATTGTATCACACAAATTTCTACTCTCTGCTCTCTCCAACCTCTCTTTCTCCAAGCCAGCCACAAACTGGTTCCACAGCTACTTCCATGGCCGCCATCAATCAGTTGTCTGGGAAAACACCCTTTCCCCCTCATCTTCCAGTTACCCTTGGTGTCCCCCAAGGTTCCATCCTCAGCCCCCTACTATTCTCCCTTTTCACCAACAACCTGCACACTGCCACCAAACAAGCCTCTCTCATGCATTACGCTGATGATTCCACCCTCATTTGCTCTGCCCCACTTTACCTGAACACCAACAAATCACACAAGAATCTTTCTCATCCATAGAAAGCTGGCTCTCCAACTCCCAGCTTCTACTTAACCCCAATAAGACCAAACTCCTCGTCTTTCAACCATCCAAATCTACCCCAAACTCCCCTCACTTCAATATATTTGCCAAAGACAATACCTCCATCTCTCTATCAGGTCACACCAAACTACTCAGAGTGGAGATTGACAATAATCTCAAATTCAACACCCAAATATCCCTTACTATAAAAAAAGTTCACAAGAAACTTGGCGCCTTTTATAGAAACAACCAATACCTCATCAAAACTGCTAGAATCTCTATTGCAAACTCCCAAATAATCTCCATCTTACTCTATGCATCTCCCATACTTACTAATCTTAGACATCAGACATAAGCTACAGACTTGCTACAACAAAACTGCTAAACTCGCCACTGGTGCTCCCTACAGCAGCCACCACTGTGTCTCCCTACCACAGCCACCACTCCCTTAGAGAACTAGACTGGTTCCAGCTCCCACAACTTCTTCATCTGAATCAACTCTCCTTTTCCCACAAACTTGTAAACCACCCTCTCAAAATTCCATCACTTCAATCACTTCCCCAGCCCTACTACTCCTCCAGACCCCTACACTCCAGCAACAATAAATCTCCTCCAGATCACCAAAGGCAAAAACACTGCAGGAGAATCACTATTTTCCTGTGCCATATCCAAGCTTTGGAATAACCTGCCCCCCACCATTACTACCCTAACTTCCTCCAGTCATTTCAAGACTGCACTTAAACTACATCTAAAAACTCACTGGTTCTGTCCTTGTCCAAACCCTAACTAAATACCCCCACCCCCTTCTGCTCTCTCTCTCTGCTCTCATCCCCCACTCTGGCTGAATTAATCTTCATTTACCATAAAGGTAATTTAATGAATATATACTAGTTTCCTTGCTTAGTGTACTCGACAACATATTACTACTATATACTACTATGCATATTAATCTGTTTATATTGTTCAAACTGTAAGTTTGTATTATTGTTCAAACTTTATTGTTTATATTTATATTTCTCATGACTATAATCTGTTCCAAAGCTCTCTAATATATGTCATCATTTTTGTTACTGAATGTCATTATTATTTCTCATTTTTACTATCTGTGGAGTTTTTCTCCCTGGGTCTCCACTGAAAAAGAACCTGTGTCCAGTCGGAATTTCCTGGTAAATAAATAAATATGTGATCCGGGGAGATTGCCAAAATGAGTTCTTGGCATCTAAAACTGAGAAAACAGTCGAATTTGGCATCAGTGCTGCTACCACCGCTACTGTGTGCACTGGATAATGAGGAAGTTTGAGGGCTTTATTTAAGTCTCTAGGATCAATGCATATATGAATATCAACCTAGCTTTTCTTGTGGACTGCCTCCATGGATGATACCCATTCGGTAGGCTCTGCCACAGGAGTAATAATAACCAAATGCACCATTCTGTCTAATTATGCTTTTACTTTACTTTGCATTGTTACAGGGACTTTACATGCAGGTCTAACGACTAGGTATATTTTGTGATTCAGCTTCATAGAATACGTAACTGGAAGTTTACCAAGTTCATCTTTGAAGATGTCAGCATATTCTTTGAAGATACATTGCGAAAAACTATAATTTTCATTTGTATTCAAGTGGTGCACTTCTTTATTGAGTGAAATCAAAAATTTTTAGGCTGTCTTCTAGGCTTAGTAATGACTACATCTCTTCGAACTACATAGAATTGTAAATCATAATGGTTATCTACAGAATGGCTAGGAGAACTACAGCACTATCTGTCTGAATTTCTTCTCCACTATAAGCAACTAGTTTTGTACTCCTTGTTGAGTTGAGGTTCTCTCCAGCTTTTAATTTTCCATAAACTTTTGCTGATAGAACATTACATTTGGATCTAGTGTCTACTTTAAGCTCTACTGGCTTCCCATTAATTTGTATGGTACAAAATATTTCACTCTTTGCTGACAAGTGAGAGTCCACTGTGTTGACTATCTCGCCAACCACAGAAACACCAACAACATAAAAAGTTTCAGCACTGCAGTTAGGGTCTGCTACACTCTCAATTTAATCCACTGTCTCTGAAATTTTATCATGAGTCTGTGCCGAACTAAAGAACTTTTTGAAATGATTCCACTTTTTGCATTTATGACACTTAATCATAGGCTAAACACTTCTCTCATTTAGGTTTGTGACTGTCCCCAAAATTGTGACGGTTAACAATGGGAGGTAATATGGCACAACTCTTCGAATTACAGTTATGAGGCCTTATTGTCTTAGTTTTTTGTTGCACACTGTTGACATTCGCAGCCACAGATATTGCAAGTATACTAATATGTTTTTCTGTGAGTTCGTGTAGCTGACAAATTTCAATTGTTTTAATCAACATTAATTCACTAGAATGTTTCTTACTGTGTCATTATTAATGCCACAAACAAGGCAGTCTTTTATTAAATTGTCTTGTAGATCCCCAAATGTACATGTCCTTGCTTTATTTCTTAAGTCGGTAACACATGCTTCCATAGTTTCACTAGAATTTTTATTTCTTGTATTGAATTTATGTCTCTCTATCGTTATATTCATTTTGGGGTTACACAGTCCTTGAAATTTTACCTTTAAACATTCTGGATCTTCACAGGTCTCAGCCTGAGCAATGACATGGTGGCTTTCTATCTCTTCTGCATAAACAGCAGGTGAATCTATGAAAGAATGTTCTCACTCTGAGCCTGCCAAATTGAGAAGTATAAATGCTCGTGTGCATGCATCTTAATGTGCATCTGAATGTGCAGCTGCTATGAAAATATCATATTTTCTTGTGCAAACACACGCCAGTTCTCTGCGACATTGCCATCAAACACCAGTGGTCCGGGTCTGCGAAATCCATCTGCCATGCCGTCAAAGTATATTTGTTTACCTTTGCACTTAAATCGTTTATTACACTTGGATGATGTTTAGTTGGTATCTCACTTCTGACACCATGTAGAATGACCAGTGGAGACAGAGATTGCAAGTGATCAGCAGTTCATTGTACAGCCAACATGAATCTACCTGCATGCACATTCATGACTTGCACAAAACTGAACTCGCTTAATACCACTCTCCCCCACATGCTTCCTTAACTACAGTAGCTGTCAAGGTACAAACAATCAGTGTTCTACAGTGACATCTGTGTGATGCACACAACTACAGTGCTTTATAGTGCACAGTTACATGCACAATGGTTTTGGACTTTGGGTCATATTCAGCTCAGGTCAATGATGATGGGGTGTTGCTATCTGGGATTGCTTGATGCAGTCATACATCATGAATCTATTTAGATCTGAAGAAAGGGGGGTCATGGTTCTCTAATACAAAACAGACTTACCAAAATCACCTCAGCTCTCTTGTAGTTTGTCTTTAGGAAGATCCCCTGAATCAGAAAAACTGTGCCCTTATAAAACAGTAAAGGTGTGGTGTGACAAAAGTATTAAAGGCAGGACTCCCCAAATATTCAAAAGATGATGAAATGCTTGATGACTCAACTGCCATTTAAGATTTATGTGGCTCTTGTGGTTGAGAATATCTGCTCAAAGGATTTATCCCCTTGGCAAATAAATTGCAATTATGTGGTTGCTCATTTATAAAGCTAGCTCCAAAACCTTCAGTGCCATGCTATATAACTGCTTTTTTTAACAAAATGTTATTTAAATTTATGTAAACAAAACAGAAAGATAAGGTAAAGGAACAGATAGTGGGAAAAGGAGCAACAGTCAGACACAATTAACTCCATGGAACAATTCAATAAATATAGGAAAGAAGAAAAAGCAAAGTTCTTAACATCTTAATATTAAGTTTTAACTGCCAATGCCAATGTAAATTTCTATGTAAATAACTTGGCTGCTTCGTTACTTTGCCATTTTTGGCACTGTAGTGTGGTCTCAGAGTGGGTATATTTAAGTAGGGGGGTGTGGGGGTGAAGCCCCCACTCAATGTAATGTTTAAAGTGTTTTTTTTTTGTTGGAACGGCGATTGTTCTAACAGTTCGACATTGTAAGCTTTCGCTTACATAGGGTCAATTAATCACCATTCACTTTTTTAAGCATTCAGTGATCTAATATAGACCCAAATTCCCTAACCATCACCTTACTTCCACAGGAAATACCCAAATTTAACCATACTAAACTTCTAATAACAATCCTGAAAATCAACATTAGGAAAACTACGTTTAACAGCAATTTATATATCACCAGAGAATAACATTGCTATTGCTGAAAGTATCCTATACTGGATATCCCAACAAATGAATATTGAAGCTATACTTGGAGACTTAAATATAGACTAGAATTCATAAATTTCAGTATCTCCATTGAATCCATAAATGTGTACAACGTCAGACAACTGATAACCACACCTACTAGAATCAATAAAACTTTGGGGAGACACTCAGCATTAAACTGGATTCTTACAAACAAACCAGACACACTGACAAAAGTAGGCTGCCTCTCAGATAGCATAAGCAACCACATACCAACATATGCTATTAGAACTCACCATACCCTACATAAACATATTATCTATAATCAAATATGAAATACAACCAATTTCAGCAAAGATATTCTCAATGAAACACTAAATATAACTAGAATGTACTTAGAGCAATGCCACTAGATACTGCTGAAGAAATTTTAATAACATATTCTTAAAGAGCTTAAATAATCTAGCTTCAGAATGTAATAAAAGAGTAAAGGCCAACTCCGCACTACGACTGACAAAAGAAACAAATAAAAATCATGATAAAAAGGGATAAAGCCTGGAAAAATTGGTATAAAAATAGAATTCAAAGTGCCTTCCAGCAATTTAGATATCCTAGAAACCTTGCAAAATTCAATGTCAAACATGACAAACAAACACATTATACCAACCCACAACACAAACATAAAAACAACAAAAACTTTTTTGTTCAAGACTAAATAAACTACTCCACCCTGGCAACACCGCCACTCCCTCTCCACAAACAGACAATATGTCAGACTATCACCACACAGTTTAATTCCTACTTTAGACAATCAATATTATCTCACTTAGACACTAATACATCTACCCCCCTCTCTCTACCCCTATTCACACAAAACCACCCACAACTCTTCAGTTTTAGTCTAGTACCTATATCGTACATAAGGAAGCTGCTTCTTAAACTAAAAACCACTCCTGTACCTGTAGACCAACTACCTTCAGACTACCTAAAAATGACAACAGAAGTCATAGCCTTCCTTGTGTCCATACTGATTAATAGGTCCATAGCAGAAAGATCCGGCCTATCAATTTGGAAAAAATCCTACGTCATACCACTGCACAAAGGCGGCACATCTACAGAGTTTAATAACTACAGACCAATAGTGATTCTCTCCCCCTCTCCAAAATATTAGAGAAATGTATCCATATGCAACTGATACAACACCTAACCTCAAATATCTTGCTCTCAGAAACACAACATGGCTTTAGACCCCAGCACAGCACCTCTGCTGCTCTACTACATTTTGAAAATATAGTAAACTAACATAGAAACAATGGCCGGCTTGTGTCCACCGTGTTCTTAGACTTGTCAAAGGCATTTGATACTATCTCACACCAGCAACTGCTCATTCAACTTTCCTTAATAGGACTTTCACAATACTCCTTGTTGTGGTTTCTTAGCTACCTATCTGGAAGGCAACAAGCCATTAAATGGCAACAAACCTACTCATCCTTTCAGCCAGTTACTACAGGTGTCCCTCAGGGCTGTATCCTGGGTCCCCCTCATATTTAATATATTTATTAATGACCACCACAGCTCCACTCACCATGATAGTTTAGTTCAGTATGCAGATGACTCAACATTAATATGGGCGGTCTCAACAATAAATAAGCTCCAAGACATTAGTTAAAAATCTTTCTCCTCTGTAGAAATATGGCTCAAATAATCAGACCTCCTGCTCAAACCCAAGAAAACTAAGTTAATGCTTTTTACCTCCAAATGTTGCCAAAATCAAAAGCAATCTTTTACTTTAAAGTCAGCAAATAATAGTGTCACTGAAACTGTAACTTGAATGAACTTCTAAGTGTTATAATAGACAGTCTCAAATATGACCTGCATATATTACAAACCATTAAGTCTACACACCAGAAATGAGGCTCCCTTTATAGGATCAATGGATTCCTTACAAATACTGCAAGAAAAACTCTAGCCAATACCTTCTTACTGCAAATATGCCACTCCTATCCTAAAAATCTTAAACAATACTCAAAGAAAGAAAGAAACTTGCCTCCTGCGAAAATAAAATAGCTAAATTTGCCACCAATCTCCCTCATAGGTCCAACCATTCTCATAGCTTAAAGCAATTAAACTGGCTCAAACTAGACAACTGCGTAATATATTCACAACTAGCTACAGCACACAAACTCATTCATCATCCAGAAAAATGCCCTGCACTACAAAACTTATTACTGCCTTACTGTCCAGCAAGGGGTGTCTTAGTAACAAATTCATCTTACTTAAAAATAAGTCAAATAATGTTGCAGAAGACTGGCTCTACTCACAATATGTTGTTAAACTATGGAATAGTAACTTCATACAAATATCTTAACCAGTCCTGGTCCTGTACATGCTCATCACAAGGTTAAGACTTTATACTCACTGTACGATACTCTCCAAATAATCTCCTTAAAGAAAATACTCTCAACCTCTCACTGATATGACAAAACAATTTTATACATAACTGCTGCCTTTATAATCCACTAAGTTGTACATAGGCTTACTGTTTAGTAACTTCCACCTCTGTAAAATCTTAGAATGTATAAATGCAACTACTGTTTGTGTATAAATGTAAATAGAAATGTAACTACTCTGTATTTGACTGGAACTTAGTATAATGCAATGTAAGCAAATGGAGCTTTTTTCCCCTGGCATCGGCTGAAAATGGGTATTACTCAGTTGGAGTTTCCTGGTAAACAAAGACAAATAAATATAATAAATAAATAAATAAATAGAACCTACCAAGGATACAATAAAATAAAAAATAATAAAATTAAAGGATAAATTGATCAATAGATCTGTCATTAGTGTGTTGACATTAAAGTTACGCTATTATAGTATATCATATTGAATAAAAACAATGAAGCATTGTAATCTTTAAAAAGATGCATAGATTTTAAATATTCAATACTATAAAGCTGATTTCCATTTTTAAGTTGATATCTATGTAAAAAATCTTAAAGGTGTGAATTCTTGCTCTGCATCTCAAACAATATAAGGGGTCATTGTTATCAAAGTTAAAGAGTAATAACAGATGTAGTTTTAATTTTCCTAATAACTGAATAGCAAAATAATCATGGGGTTCTGAAAATGTACATATTAATAGATGGCAACATTAAATACTTTTTTAAATCAGACTTAGATCAATTATTTTAATTAAAAAAACTACCAAAATAAGTTAAGGGGTGACCCATTTTAGAAATCTGCTAAAGTTTAAAATTTATGAGACAGAACTGTAAGAAGATAAAAGCCATGAAATATGTGAAAATCAAAAACTTTCTTACAGAGAATTAGAAGACTATAAATTCCACCATAACCAAAGGTCTTCCAACAAAAAACACAAAGTAAAAGTAAGAAGGAATGACCAGCACAGGTAAAATGACAAGTGTTATTTATTAAATACAAAAGTCAGCACTTTCGTGCATAAGCACTTCTTCAGACTAAATTCAGACAAGCCAAGGAGCAACTTAAATACAATTTAAAAATGTAAGCATTCAATCAGAATTAACAATAAAAACAGCTGACATTGTCCTATTAAATACAATGGTAACAAATGAATGCTTAATATTGCATCCTTTTAAATAAGGTCTTAGTGATGTGTTTTGATTCAAACTATAATTCCTATCTGCTTGCAAAGTTAGAATCCACTTACGTTCACAAGCCCCAGTTTTATTAAAGAGGTCCCCACCTCTAGTATTTTTAGTAGTTAAATGAATCACTTTAAAGAGAAAGCTATGGTCAGAATGCAGATTAATATGCTTATATGAAGCATTCATACTAACTTTCCTCCTGATGTGTCCAACATGCTCCAACATCCTTTCTCTCAAACTACGAGTTGTCGTGCCTACATAAAAACTGGGACAAACTATGCAAGTTGCTAAATATACCAAGTTTGCACTTCTACAGTCTGTGTAAAACTTAAATCATCCCTAACATTAGTAACAGGATGAATAAAATAGGGGACTTCAGAAATAAAACAACAGGCTTTACAACCACGACAAGGGTGTGTACCATCTCTTGAAGATTTAACACAAGGCTGTGACATTAAATTACCTTTAAACCATAGCCTCTGTTTCAAATTCTTTGCATTCCTAAAATAAAATGGAGGTTTGTCTCCATACCTCTCAACTTCTTACGGCACGAAATCTGGACAAAGTCATTAATAAAAGTGAGACAAAGGCCCAAAAATAGGGACATTTTTTTTTAATATTGTACTTACAAACTTAGAAGGGGATAGAATAACAGGGTTTGCTTTACATGAATTTTCTGAATGGTATGAAGTCTGAAAAATCAAATGCCTGTCATTATTTTCTAACTTCAGTCTTTAATGATTTGCCAATGATTTGCCAGAAAACCACAATTTTATGAAAAACGGACCAAAAATATGAGGCAAAAATCTGGACATTCTGCGAAAATCTGTACAGTTGAGAGGTATGTTTGTCTCCAATAAATTTACTTATACCTTCATCAGCCAACAAGATCGGACAGTTTCTCTTAATATTACAGACATCATTCACTTCACTGGAATAGGTGAGGCCAGTTCTCAGACAACCAGAATGTTGTCTCTTGTTGTTCCTACCATGTGGAACATCAGAAAAGTAAGGTCTCCCTAGCATTTGATGCAAGCCTTTAACCTGCTCTAAAGAATCAATTACCTCTCATGAACCATAGCCCATCATAAAAACTCATCACTAAGTGAAGCATAATGTTCATTCAACCTATCATCACTAGTATGCAGCATCAAAGACCTTAAAAATTGCCCTTTCAATGCATTACGAAAGGTGTGATTCCTGTGCATGCAAGTCTTGTGCAGTTTACTGTTCCTCCAACAAGACTTCTTTAACATTTCTGTTTACAAACTCCCATTATTATCTAATGAAATATACACATCTAAAAAAACAACAGAACTATTAGAAGTGCAGGCAGTAAAAACCAAGAAATCTGTATTAAGCCAATGCAAAAAAATAGTCAAACTTGTCACTAGAACCTCGCCACAATATGAAGACATCATCCACAAATCTAGTATAACAGACAATGTCTTCAGAAAACAAATTATCAACAAATATATATTCAGTTTCCCAGAAAGCCATCAGTATATTGGCTTAGCTATTGGCACATGCTGTGCCCATAGTTACACCTAGTATCTGCAAATAAAATTCACCATTAAAAGTAAACACATTGTTTTCTAACACCATTTCTAACAAAGTACATATTAATGGAACTTGGGAATTAGTGAAGTCACCGTTGTGGTGCAGAAAAAATCTAAGTCATCTAGGCCATAAGTATTAGTATGACCATAAAGAGAGTGGAAACATCCATTGTTATTAGTAAAAGGTCTGAATAGTCATTCAATCCACTAACAGTTGTGTAAGTTTATTAAGAAAGTGCTCAGTATCACTTAAAACTGCAGGTGCACATTTAAGAATAGGTTTGAGCTTGTCCTCAACATAAATAGAAATTGTTTCTGTTAACCAACTCTGTCCAGTGACAATTGGTCTCATTGATGGTTCGTGTATATCTTATTGAATTTTCTGGAGACCATTAATCGTTGGTATTACTGGATTATCAAAAGAAAAAAATATATACAGGTCAAATAATACTTGGCCAGTCATCAATAAATCATAAAGTTCACTCTGAAGCCTGCTAATGATAGATGAAATGCACTTAAGATCTATGAGAGAGTATACATTGGTATCAGATAAATGTTTCAACATACTATTAATATAAAATGTAGTATCCATTACAACCAGCGAATTGCCTTTGTCCACTGGCCATATACGTATTAAAAGTTGCGACTGTAATTCACAAAGAGCTGTGTATTGTTCTTTAGTCAAACTGTACAACTTCTTACTTCATCTGCCATATCCGCAATGTAGAACCTGCTGCAATTCAGCTTCACATACATGGATAAAAGCTTCAAGGGAGGGCTGTAGGGGCAGGTTGAAAGAACTGGGTTTTTTATATTTATTACACAAGCCAGAATCATTAGGAAACAATATTTTCAACATTATGTCCCTTCTGAACATCTGTAAACCCAAGGAGACATCATAAAGGTCTGTTAGCACCGCTGGAATGAAAGAAAGCCCCTTTTCTAATGCGCTCATAGGCAGAGGAGTGAGTTCAAAAGCAAATAAATTAAAGACTGGCATTGTATCTGAAGCTCTTTCTTCATGTTGGATACTGACACTTCCTCTCTCTCTGTAGAATGACACCTCTTCCTGCTCTCTCTGCTGATAGAGTGTTTGTTGCCTGGGAGCTGATGCTTCCTCAAAGGCACCGGTAGGGAATGAAAGCTACCGATGTTTAAAGGGACCGCCACTGTTGTAGTTTTACTCCTTGCTCCTAATTCCAATGATGTACGCTGAGGATCTACAGAATCCTTCTTAGCTGACTCACTGTTCATATTAACTGAAGATAAAACAGAATCATTAGTTTGTTGGAGATGAACCAGTTCAGTGGTAGGTAAAGCTGTAGATACAGATACTGCAAATGTTCATGAATCAGATTTCACATTATTCCTACCAGATATAGAATGGGGCCAAACAAAAACATGCCCCTTCTTGGTATCATTAAAGTCTATCTCTATCTTTTTACATTTCTGTTGTTGTAATCTAATGTCAAAATTGTTAACACTGGCCAGCATTTCTTCAATATTCCTGCAAAAAATGTCCACAGAGTATTTTTCCCGCAAACTACCAAGACTGTTTTCAATTAAAACACATAACTCGGTCTCATGGGGCTCAAAACATTCAATTAACAATTTCATGTAATTAAAACTAAGTTCAAGATTCATCATCTGCCAATGTTTTAACAACTCAGGGAACTGGTGTCCGTAGGTCAGCATACAAAATACCTGTAGTCATCTTGGCACTATTTTGTGGTAAAGACAAGCTTCAAAGTGTAATCTTTGCCATTGTAACTTCTTTAACTTTTATTTTATTTATTTATTATTTTATTTTATTTTATTTAACATTTCTTTACCGAGAAAATCTGACTTGGAATGAAGCCAATTTTCAGCCGGAGGCCTGGGGAGAAACGTTCCAGATGCATGTCTTTATGACTTAAATTTAAACTCTAATAACTTAAACTCCACATCACGTAAAAGGCTATTAAATGTGTTATATTGGCACTATCAGTATGATAGTCTTCTTCAATTCTTTCAAAATCACAACACAAGAGTGTCCTACCTTCTATGGATACTGTCCTTTTTAAAAGCTCCATATTCAAAAGCATTTTCGAAGTACAGCCAGATTCAATCACTTGCTGACCTCCCTCAGTCATGAGTCATGGTGTAAATCAGAACACAAAGAACCACAAAAATCTATAAATTCCACCATAATCAAAGATCTGCCAACAAAAAACACAAAGCAAAAGTAAGAAGAAACGGCCAGCACAGTGAAAACAACAAGTGTTATTTATTAAATACAAGAGTAAGCACTTTCATGCATAAGCACTTCTTCAGACTAAATTCAGACAAGACAAAGAAGAAGTTAAATACAATTTAAAATGAAAGCATCCAATCAGAGTTTGCAATAAAAACAGCTGACATCAAGTCCTATTAAATACTATGGTAACAAATCAATGCTTAATATTGTGTCCTTTTAAATAAGGTCCTAGTGATGTGTTTTCATTCAAACCATAATTCCTATCTGCTTACAAAGTTAGAATCCACTTACGTTCACTAGCCCCAGTTTTATTAAGGAGCTCCCCACCTCTAGTATTTTTAGTAGTTAACTGAATCCCTTTAAAGAGAAAGCTATGGTCAGAATGCAAACTAATATGCTTATTTGAAGCATTCGTACTAACTTTCCTCCTGATGTGTCCAACATGCTCCAACACACTTTCTCTCAAACTACGAGTTGTCGTTCCTACATAAAAACTGGGACAAACTATGCAAGTTGCTAAATATACCAAATTTGTACTTGGAGAATTAGATCAGGAAATTGTAAAGCTCCAGGATACTTATTATTCATCACAACATCCAGAGAAATTTTAACCATATTCAAAAATCACTGATATCAGATTAGTGTATTTTGTAGTTTATAAAGAAATGTATTTGTTTATTTATTTATTTATTGCTTGCATTTGTTTACTGGGAAAGTCTACTGGACCTAAAAGAGCCCATTTTCAGTGGAGGTCCGGGGATAAAAGCTCTGACAAGAACATAGATACAGAAAACATTAAACATTAATTGGTACAAAAGTAGATACAGTGTTACAGATAGTGATTAAAGTAATATATAGAGAATATATACATAAAATAAGGAATTTTGTTGGTTGCCAGAGGAATTCAGAGAGGTATAAACATAGGTTCATAAGTAGGTACTAGGCTGTTTGTCCAAAGGCATTTATAAGCCTAGCCAGAATATGTTGGCTTTCGCTGCCCCCTTAGATTAGTTCCCTGTGCCTCTGTCCAGCAGAGCCACTGAAGTGATCCCCGAGGTAAACTTTCTGTTTCTCATCCACTCGTCAAGATTTCTTTTGAAGAGTGTTAGCGAGGAGCTCTGCCTAATGTAGATTGGGATCTTGTTCCAAAGCATGGGAAGTCTCTGTGACAGGAATCTATCCTCCAGCACATCCTATTTATTGTTGTGGTGAGGTTTAGATCTCTAGAGTGTGTGGCTCGCAGGGATAAGGTTTTCTTTAGGTGGAGCATGTCCATCAATTCTGGGTTGGACATGGCCTTGTATGTCAGGCAGAGATCACCACTGAGTATGCGGTATGCAACCGAGTACAGCTGTAATTTCTTCAGTCGAGCTGCATAGGGCATCTGTTTGAAGCCAGTGATCCTCTTGGTGAGGTACTTTTGTGGTCTTTCCAGCTGTTGCAGGTGTCTTGTAAAATACATCCCAAATGGGGCATTGTACTCTATGATGGGTCTGATGAGTGATGAGTAAAGGGGCACAATGACCTCTTTTGATCTGGATGCGAACCCTTTTGTGATTAGGTGAGCCATGTAGAAGGATTTTCTAACCACTTTGGCAATGTGATTATCAAAGGTGAGATTACTATCTACTTGGGTCCCCAGATCCCTTATTACATCTTCTGTATTTAGGGGACTACCACCTATGTGGTAGTTTGTGGGTACTTTATTTTTTCCAGAGGGGATGACTATGCACTTTTTGGCATTTAGCTTGAGGCCATGATTTTGACACCAGGTATCCATCTCAGTGAGACCCTTTTGGAGGATGTCTGTGTCAGCTGGAGAGTCAATTATAGCCCCTAATTTGCAGTCATCTGCAAACTTGGTCAGCCATAGTCCTCCTGTGCTTGCCTGTACCTCTGAGAAGTATATGCCAAACAGGAGGGGTCCTAGGACTGAGCCCTGGGGAACTCCACTTGTAACCGATTTAGAGTTGGACCTAGCTCCCGCAACTCTCACCATGTGGGTTCTGTCCATGAGCCAGTTGGCAACCCATCTTGTGATGTAGGGGTTTATGTTCAGGCTGGTGAGCTTGTCTATAATACCAGAATGGGGAATGGTGTTGAAGGCCTTTGTGAGGTCTAGGTAGATATATTAGTCGGCATTATTGTACCAGTATCAAGAAGTGATAAAAATAATAATTATGAAGAAAATATCATCAGTCAGCAGTAGCAAAAATCACAGGAGTTAAGTTATCATATAAGGAGAAGGAAGAGGTTAGGTTATAGAGCAGGTATATAGCCAGGAAGAGCTGAGATGACTTTTCAATATCTGTTTGAAACTGGCGGTGCTGCCTGTGTTTCTTATAGAAGGTGGAACTGAGTTCCATCGCTTGGCGATGGTGAAGGAATACAAGAGTTGACCAGCAGGTATGATGGTCTTTTCTACTTTTAGAAGTAGATTATTTTCAGATCTTAGTTGCCTGCTGGGTTGGTACTGGGTGAATAGTGTTGAGAGAGCAGGACAGTCTGTGGGTCTGTAGATTATTTTTTGCTCTGTAGTTAGTTGGATGAATGAGAGATGATGGGGGAGTTCCAGCCAGCATAATTGTTTCAGTGAGTTACAGTGGTGGGATGAGAATTTGGCCTTAGTGGCAAATTTGGCTATTGTGTTGTAACACATTTCAAGTATGGATTTTGCAGAATTTTGGACATTAGTGAGGAGAGGGGTATGATAAAGGAGAGTGGGTAATAAAAAGGTGGTTGCAAAGGTTTGTCTAGTAGAGAGGCTAAGAAAGTGTTGGTGCCAGTAGAGCATACAGAGCTTTTGGTGTGTTTTTATGATGTTATTGTTTATGTGTAGGTCAAAGTTAAGGTTCTCATCTGTAATAATGCCTAGTAGTTTAATGTGTGGGACAACTTCTATAGTACTATTGTCTTGGGCTTGTATAGTAAAGAGTTTTTTTTATCTAGGAGAATGGTTTTCTTAGGGGTAAAAAGTGCTAGTTTAGTTTTTGTTTTGGATTTAGGGCAAGATGATTGTTAAGCATCCAAGATTCAGTAGGGGTGAGGGCATTCTGGGTGATTTGCTGGAAGTCAGAGCTGGAATTTGCAGTTCATATTATTGTAGAGTCAACAGCATACTGGATTACTGAGAACTGTGGGAGAGTGGAGTGAAAGTTGTTAATAAAGATGCTAAATTAGAGAGGACCAAGTATGGAGCCTTGGGGTACCCCTGTGGAAGTACTGAGGAAGGGAGAGTAAGATTGTTGCCATTTGGTAGATTGCTGCCTATTGGAAATATACCTACTGAACCACAGTAAGGTAAGTGGGGAAATGTGGAGGGTGGATAGTTTAGAGAGGAGGATGGTGTAGGAAATGGTATCAAAAGCTTTGGAGAGGTCTAGGAAAAGAGTAGCAATTATTTGCCAGAATTCCATGTCCAGTTGCCTGTATCTAGCAAGGAGAGGAGGGCAGTAATGGTGCTGTGTCCTGGTCTGAAACCATACTAAGTGGGTGATGGAATTTGGTTTTCAAGCAGGTGGTTGAGGAGTTGGGCATGGATGCATTTTTCCAGTATCTTAGAGAGGGTGAGAGAATTGCTATGGGCTGAAAGTTTGTGGTGTCTATGTTAGTGCCACCTTTGTGTAAGGGGAGAATGTATGCTTTTTTCCAGATGTCTGGAACAAGGGATTCTTTAATCGATCTGTTAATGAGTATGCTAATGGGATAAGCTATAGAGTTTGCTGCTAGCTGCAGGATGTGTGGGGGTAGACTGTCAGGGGCCAGAGTACATGCTTTAGCTTTAGTAAAAGTTTTTTTTATTGTGGCAGTGAGTATGGGGGAGAATTTTAGGTTGGAATCAAGGGTAGGATTGTTTTTCTGGCATGATGTGATCATCAGCTGTCTTGGTGGTGGTGGTGCTAACTGTAGGAAAGGTGGTGGTTAGGTTAGTTATGTTGTCCAGTATTTTAGAGAGGGGTGAAATTTGCTATGGGCCAAAAGTCTGAAACCATGCTGAGTGGGTGATAGAATTTGGTTTAGCAGGTCATTGAGGAGTTGGGCATGGATGCATTTTTCCAGTATTTTAGATAGGGGTGAGAGAACTGCTGTAGGCCAAAAGGTTGTGATTTCCTTGTTGGTGCCTCCTTTGTGTAGGGGGAGAATGTATGCTTTTTTCCAGATGTCTTGGACTAGGAATTCTTTAATCGATCTGTTAATGAGTATGGTAATGGGATAAGCTATAGAGTTTGCAGCTAGCTGCAGGATATGTGGGGCTAGATTGTCAGGGGCCAAAGTACAGGGTTTTAGCTTAAGTAAAAGTTTTTTTTATTGTGGAGGTGTGAATGGGGGAGAAGTTTAGGTTGGAGTCGAGGGAAGGATTGTTTTCTGGCATGATATGGTCATCAGATGTCTTGGTGGTGGTGGTGCTAACTGTAGGAAAGGTGGTGGTTAGGTTAGCTATGATGTCAGTGAAGTAGGAATACTGAAGAGGGTGACAAGTTCGGCTGGGGTTTTGTCTGGGTTGCTTTGAGAGCCTGGCTGCAATAGTTGGTTAATGGAGGACCAGAAGTTTTTGGGATTATTTATGTTGGCTTTGCAGATGTAGGTAGTGTGCTTTTCTATCTCTGGTTATCAGTCATTTTGCCTCGTTACTGAGCTACTTGTATTGTAGTAGAGTTGAGGGGTCTTGATGGAAAACACACAGTGGTGGTCAGGAATACAGAAATTTAAGCAATAAAGTAATGTTTTGATTTTCTGAAAAACATTTAGAATTCCATCCTAGGTAAGTATCAATACTTCCGTTAAGAAATACCTTATTTTTTACTAATGGAAAGTTCTTTGCAGGACGCAATAAGTGTTCCTAAATAGCTCTGGCTTTCAGTTTCCTGTTAACCAGTGAAAGCAGCAGACCATTCAGTTTTATACTTAATGTTGATATGTACTTCAAAATATAAACTGGTGTATGGGAACAGAAAGAAGTGTATCATCTGCATAAATTATGACAGTAGCCAGTGATACGCCCTATAAATTTGTGTTAATTATCTTCTTACCCATAGTGCAAGTGATTCCACAGACTTGTATCCTTGTTTGGGGCAAAGAACCCTGCCTAACTTACTCATGTGTGTTAACCCTAATAGTAACCTTAGCCCTAACTCTCCCCCAAACCTAACCCTACACACTAATCCCACCTTACTAAAAACCCTTTCCCTTAACAGAATCCCTATCAAGATGACACTTGGTTTTGAAGCTGGGGTTTAATGATATTGGGCTTTTTGTAATGGGGGAAAAGTATTCAGTGTTTTGTAATTCACTGTTAAGAGTCATTCAGTGCTTTGTGATGCTCTCGATTTTGTTCTGTCATTGTGACTCTCTCTTTTGTGTTTTCTACCTTTCATATGTGTGTGTGTGTGTGTGTGTGTGTGTGTGTGTGTGTGTGTGTGTGTGTGTGTGTGTGTGTGTGTGTGTGTGTGTATATATATATATATATATATATATATATATATGTACACATATACATACATATACATACATGTGTATGCATGTAATATATATGTATATATGTGTGCATGTATATATATATATATATATATATATATATATATATATATATATATATATACACACACACACACACACATGTGTGTGTGTGTGTGTGTGTGTGTGTGTGTGTGTGTGTGTGTGTGTGTGTGTTAACAACTGGCTTCTCCTGATAGTACTTTTGGAAGGTCTTGTATAATGTATATAATTTATCTGTATTTTTTCCACTACTAATATTTTTTTTCGTTTTATCTTCCTTGATATTGTGCTACCTCCCTCCAGCAGTATGTTTCAGGCATAGACTTTCAAAGAGCAATGGATCATTGTCTTGTAAACCAGACAGATGTTGCCTCTTAGAAATGCATAATCAGTTCATAAGTACTTATTAGGCTATTGAATTTGAGGGTCTTTAGAAGCCTAGCCATACATTCCCATGATGTTTTTAGACAGACCTTATATTTTAAGTATAAATAACCTAGCAGAACATTTCCATTTTGCCTGTATCCATGAGAGACAAGGGTGCCAAACAAGGGTGAATTTGTGGTTATCTATCCATTTGTTCAGAATACATTTGAGAAGTGTAAAACAAGTGATTTGTTTTATATGGAGAAGTAGAATATTCCAAGAAAGTGATATTCTCTGTGATGCATATCTGTTTCTCCAACATTTTCTATTTATGTTGCAAAAGTGAGTTAGGTCTCTTAAGCAGGTGTTTGTACCCCCATTGGTCTTATGAATATGCAATACTTCTGACAAGATATTGTCTGTTGTGGCTCTGTATGTGAGGCAGAGATTGTCCTTCAGTAGCCTGTATGGAACTGAGAAGAAGGAAAAGGCCTTGAGATGGTCTGCTTAGCTTTTATGATTTATAACATTGATTTTCTTAGTAAGAAAGCATTGTGGGTATTTATGTGTCAAATGTTTGGACAGGTGCATACTGAAGTGGCATTATCCTCAATGATGGACCTGATTAGTGCAGAATATAGTGCAATGATCACATCCCTGAACCTGAACAACATACTCTCAGTAATAAGGTGTGCAATGAAAAAGCACTATCTTACAATACTGGATCTGTATACAGAAAGGATAATAAACAGAATATAATAGTTCCTGAAGCTTTTCTGAACAGTAAAAACTCTGCAACATTATAATTGTTTGAGTAAATAATCATTCTACTTTTTCAAGTTGTTTACAATATCTTATTTAAAGGCTGTAAAACCCAGTATTTTATTAAATAGTAGATTGGATCAGTGACATATAAAGTTGTACAGCCATCTCCCTGCTGTATCTAGATATGTCTTTTAAAATTACATGGGCTACAGTATATGCTTTCCTGAGTTTGGTCAAAGTTTACATTGTTGCCTACCATTGTCTTTAAATCTTCAATGATTGTGCTATATTTTATGATTTGATCTCCTATTTCAGTGTACTTTTTGCCAAGTCTCATAATCCTACATTTACTAACATTAAAGGTAAGATCAATACTGTTGTACCGACTGTGATTTTTTTATAGACCATCATGGAGAACTGCTGCATTTTTATTGAATTAATTATTTTATCCATTTTGCAATTATCACCATATCTGTGTTTGGTGTTTTGATTAATTTCAGGGAACTTGGAACAATAATATACACAAATAAAGATACATAGTTACTTTGAATTGCAGTAAATTTGTGACCACTCAGCTTCACAGATAAAGATCCTCTTTTCTACCATGCATGACCATGGAGTATATCAGTTAACATTTCTTCATCAGCATGATTATGTTATGCGTTACAATTAGTGCAGCTCTGTACTGCTTGCTCTGATGAGTCAACATTTTACTTAATAATATTTAATATAACATATTATTAATATATAGTAATATTTTACTTGCTAGTAAAATGTATCTTTCATTCTTTCTTTGCAGTTCGCTATTCTAAATATTATTCAGCCATCCTCTCAAGAATGTGTCTTCCAAGTTGATTGGGAGATATTCTTCTGTCAGTTTTCAATACTAAGCCCTGAACACAGAAAAATAAGACTCATTTTTCCCTTAATGATGACTTTCATTCAGGGCAGCCTTTCTTTGTAATTCCTTTCAAGTCAGTGTCATATCAAGAAATAAAGCATGAAAAACAACACTAATCAATTCACATTCAGGAGGAAACTATTGTAGTAACTGAAACAGAATAAAATAAAATGGAAGCAGGACAGTTTGACCCTGAACAGTTTGACTCCAGACAGTTTGACCTCAATGCAATTGGATACATTTTCATATTCAAATTTTTATTTATTGAATATGACAATAGTAATTGTACAGTTTGACCCCGCATGATTTCACCCCGGACAATTTGACCTCAATTAAATTTAATATCAGCTTTGTACAACTTAATATTTTAATCATCAATTTTACATAGTACGTTTATATATTTAACATTTTAAACACTAAAATCTTAAGAAATTAGCAATGATATTATTATTTTATGTAGATCTAATTGTAATTTTTAACATATTATGTAAATATAATTAATTTAATTGTTTTAACATGTTAACAATAAAATTAATCAGTGTAACTGAACATACACAGGATATGCATGAGCATTTTACATTGCTTTTTTTTCTGCTTAAATTGTCTGAGGTCAAAAATATTTCTGTTCTTGACATTTTATTAGGGTTCAGCAGTGTGGCATGGCATTAGTGCCACATTTTTAGCATGCTGTGGTGTAACTGTAGTTTTGATTTGTTTTGCCTTTCTAAGAATAAATACATCGTGGCTTGTATGGGAGTATTACAGAATTGTAGATCAAGATGGTAACAAGCTTTGGTAATTCTGAATTTATTTCTATGTGACATTGATTGTTTCTATGGCACTATGATGGCTGTCTACATTTTGAAATTTATAATCTCATTGTGATGCAAGTATTCCCCGTGTTTCAGTATGTTCTGTTGTTCCATGATTGAAACTTGTATAACTGAAGTATTTTCATTTACAGTCTCATTGCGATGCAGGCATTCCTGGAATGTCAGTATGTTCTGTTGTTCTGTGACTGAAACTAGTGTAACTGAAGTATTTTCATCTGTCTTTAAAGGTTATAAATTGTTTTAAAGATATTTAATGCAGTACAAATTTACCTTTGAAATGTGTTAATCCAGGGTTCAAAACGGCTGGGGTCAAAATAAAATAGATGCAATGGTGCATGCAAAGTCAGAAAGTCTTTGGCAGTTAGAAGTCACAATAATTGCCTTTTGCAAAGTAATAAGTTTAAAATAGTGTCCTAGCTGATTTTGTTATGTACTGTAGAAGTAAGAGGTAGCTATGTTTTAACAATTACACTTTCACAAAACTGGATATGCTGTACCTATAAACTATAAAACAAATGGTACAAACATGTCTTTTCAGCTTTACACTGTTTTTGTTAGTAACAATAGTATAATGCAGAGTCATACCACAGATTAGCACAGTTTGACTGATAGCGAAAGTGGATTAAAACTTATGCAGTTAATAAAAAATGTGAACTACTCTGCTCTAAACTTTGCTCAGCCATGGGTCCATCTCATGACTGAAAAGGGCCTTTGGACCACTCACCTAGATGGATAACAAAACAAATAAATACCAGGGGCTGTATCTTAAATTTTGAGGGATGAGTCAGAAAGCAGTCCAAGGACCAGAAAGGGAAAATTATAGCAGTAATTACAAAAGAAATTTATAGATAATTAAAATGGGAGATTGTTTTAAGTAAAAATATAATGAACATACAAATAGAAACAGTAGTAACAAAAAAAAAAAAAAAAAAAAATACAAGAAATAAAATGCATTTTTGTAGGGATCTGTGTTTTGGTTACTTTTTTTCTAAAATGCATGTTATTCTGTATTCATAAGAATTATCAATACAGTTTATGGTCCGAGTATATTGTAATGCCTTGATCGGTGCATTTCAATGCAAGAATGTAAAACATTTTTATCTGAGGGGTTGGTTTTGTGAAATGACCATAGCTTGTCTGAATTTCATGTTTTATTTTATTTAGTTTTTTTTTAATTTTGATGTTGTGGTTATAGCTAATTGATTTTAATCTGGTTTGATTATTGTTTTATTTGTAGTGGTTGTTGAATATTGATGTTGGTATTTTGTAAGCCCCCTGGTTCAATATGGCAGTATATTATCAGAAATGTTTTTGTAATGTTGCCTGTAGTCAAATGGTTGTGAGACTTGCAAAATTAATAAATTTGGTCATGGATATACCATGAAGAGTAAGTCCCTTAGATGTTTAATTTGAAAACTAGTCCTTTATAGTGTTTTGCTGAATGATCATTTACATAGCAATGTTCTTTTAATTAATGTTATATTTTTTCCTGATTTACTGCTTATATTTATAGACATCTTTCAGAAATATGTTTATATTTTATTGCTAGACATGCCTGAAAAGCCAGTATAAACATTTTATTGATCCAGTATGCTTCATTCTAGACATAGTTACAACATTTTTATTTTATTAAGGTTCATTCAGACACCTCTCCCATTGTATTCACCTGATATAAGATTGTTGCTTCTACTTTAGACTGATGGGGAGGGTAAATGGGGGAGATATGTTAACAGAGGCTGTCTCCATCTGGTAAGAGGAAAGAAAGAAGGAAAGACAGGATATATCAGTCAACACATAAATGAGTGGAATGTTGTTCTCATTAGTAAAAGCAGTCTTGTTAATAACTGAGTGCATGCCTGCATGCCGGATCCTGCCTGTAGATGGCAGGATGAATGTGGGAGTGCTAGCGGAAATACTTGGTAAAGCCTCCAAGGATGAGCACATAGATGTGCTGCAAAAAATTGACTCCAGCCATAAGCCTATCATTAGCCTCAAACATTAACTATCTTGTGACCAATACAGTTATAGTTAGGATTATGTCCTTGTTAAAGTTAGAATTAAAAAAATGTGGATATTATACAAATAAGTGGTGGAGTGTCGGGGAAGACATCAGTGGTCTGATGAAGATGAAAATAGGTGACTGAGTAGAAGGGAAAGAAAAAAAAATATTCAATGGCAATCAGACTAGCTGAAATTGTGATGGCTATATGGTTATTTAATATGGTGTGGAGTCTACCTAAAAATGAATGAAGGAAGGAAGTGACACTGTAAGCTAAGAGGCAAATATGAACTTAAAGGAGGTGGATGGTAGTTACAGAGGTTTTCACTATGCTGCAAGTGAAATGCAGCACCCCATTCACAAAATGGTGATGAGACTGTGATTTTCTGTTGACAATCACAAAGATTAATATGATTCGTTAATTTACATCATCCTACCAGATGAGGGAACTTTTTAGGTTCATAGGTTCATAGGTTGGTACTAGGCTATCGGCTCTAAGGCCTATGCAAGCCTAGCCGTAACAATTCCCTGGATATTTCTTCACACAATATTTACTTCTCTGGGCCCCTGCCTAGCAGGGTGACTGACATGATCCCCAGGGTGAATTTCCTATCTCCCATCCAATAATCAAGGTTTCTTTTGAAGAGGGCCAATGAGGCGTTCTGCTTGACATGTATGGGCAGTCTATTCCAGAGTATGGGGAGTCTCTGGGTCAGGAACCTATCCCTCCAGCATGTTTTGTTCATTGTGATGATAAGGTTTAGATCCCTGGAGCGTGTGGCTCTGAGGGATTGGGATTTCTTTAAGTAGAGCATGTCCAACAGCTCAGGGTTTGACATGGACTTGTATGTTAAGCAGAGATCGTCTCTGAGTAGACAATATGCCACAGAGTATAGCTGGGGTTTTTTTAGATGGTCAGCATATGGCATCTGTTTTAGGCCTGTGATTCTTTTAGTGAGGTATTTCTGTGGCCTTTCCAGCTGTTGCAGATCTCTTGTGATGTCTTGTGAGGTACATACCAAATGGGGCATTATACTCTATAATGGGTCTAATGAGGGATGAGTACAGTGGGACAATGACCTCCTTTTTTCTGGATGAAAAGCCCTTAGTGATGAGGTGTGCCACATAAAAGGGTTTCCTGACTGTTGTGGCGATGTGGTTATTGAAAGTGAGACCACTGTCCACCTGTGTCCCTAAGTCTCTCATCACACTTTTGATGTTTAGTGTCCTGCCACCTATGTGGTAATTCATGGGTACATGTTTTTTTTCCAAAGGGGATAACTATATATTTCTTGGCATTAAGCTTGAGCCCATGGCTCTGGCACCAGGCATCTGTTTCTGTAAGGCCCTTTTGTAGAATATCCACATCATTTGGGGATTCAATAATGGCTCCCAGTTTGCAGTCATCTGCAAACTTTGTTAGCCAGAGTCCTGTAGTGTTGTCCTGTACTTCAGAGAAGTAGATGCCAAACAAGAGTGGTCCCAGGACTGAACCCTGAGGTATATTCTGATGAAGGGAGAGGGTCTATGCAGTGCCAATGTGATGTAATCACTAGGGAATAGTAACCACAAGACAGTGTCGCTTAGCATCACGGGGGTAAAGGACAAGACAAAATAATCACACTGTTGTGCTTCAGAGAACAGCCTTATGAAGGATAGTATGGCTCTTTGGGCAGGCTTCTGATGGCAGGGTAAACAAGCAATGGATTTTTTGCAAGGGGAAGCAAGTCTTAGATTACCTTATATAGTCTGTTGCCTGAGCATGACTTTTTTTTTAATTTATATTTAATTTTGTTTGTTAGCTAATTAAACCCCCTTGGCAAAAGTACCGGTTTTTGTAGGTGAACCAGGAACACAAACTGTCTAGTGAGCTAACTTCTTCAGATTCACACAACAAACAAATGGACTGAAGAAATCAAACAAAAAAACAACAGAACAAAGCTGCTTTTGAGAAAAGGTATATAGCCTGCACCACTTTTATATAATATAGCTCTTTGTTTATAGCACAGCATTAACTCACATAAGAAGAAAATGCTTGAATCAGAAAAAAGCAAGTTCCTCAGTTCCTCAGCCAGTATTACAGGCTGCTGGGTTCAAGCCCTAGATTAAAATTCACTTTTTACTAAGTTATGTTTAAAAGTATCTTGTAAATATGCACATATCAGACTTTTCTGTCTGCAGTGATTAACTACTTGACTAATCAAATGTATAGCTGAGACAGAATAATGTGTTAGAGACTGCCCAAGTCTCAGCTGTTTAAGTGAAATATCTGGTAGTAGAATTAGAATGGTATTTCATGTGTCATGGGTTCAAGTCCTACTGAGGCATTTCTTTCTTATTTTTTGTGTTTTATAAATATGCACTTAGGCCTTGGCATATAAGCTATATATTTTGTGCGTTCAGTTTTTTTTTTTATAAAACACATGCCATAAGAGAAAATGCATACAAAATGTACTGAACAAAAGAAAGTTATGAAATAACATAATATACAATTTTCTACAGCTCTGCTATATTTGAGTGCTGCATTTCAAGCCAGCTTCTCCACATAGAGGTTTTGGCTCTGAGTCTGCACTATATGACAGGCTTGGTTATCAGAGTAGACATGGAGCAACTAGTGAGGAGAGTGATGGGAATGAGTAGGTGTTCCTGCTTGCCCATTCTAAGGGAGAGGGGTTTTATCAGGTCTAAGACAGCAAAACTTTGATGTAAGCCAGGGACTGCAACACATACAGCAAGGAATCTGGGGAGTGTGCATGCACATGTGGTGGAAGCATAGGTTTGCGGAAGCATGGACAAACACTAGGTCCTGTGCACTGAGCACTGCACAGTGCTTTCTAGCCAATGGGGTGAGGGTTAGAAAGATATAGAAAAATCTCCTAACCCCTGCAGAATGATGGTCATGATCTCTACACTCTTGTCTTCCTCCCTCTCCTGGTGTCCTGGGATACTGGGGATCAGGACGAAACACTGGGCAAGTAGGGGATGTGACTTGCTGGTTGTAGGGATGGAATGGTGTAAATAAAAAAAATGTATGTGTGTGTGTGTGTGTGTGTGTGTGTGTGTGTGTGTGTGTGTGTGTGTGTGTGTGTGTGTGTGTGTGTGTATATATATATATATATATATATATATATATATATATATATATACACACACATATATATGTGTGTGTGTGTGTGTGTGTGTGTGTGTGTGTGTGTGTGTGTGTGTGTGTGTGTGTGTGTATACATATATATATATATATATATATATATATATATATATATACACACACACACATATGCATGTATCCATACTCCCACAACCCCTTTATGTTACAAGACATTTTTTGATAAAAGGTGTGCATTCATTTTTCCTTTGTCCTATAAACCAAATCATGACTCATGAAGATGACACAGTTCTTTTCAAAGATTCCTGTATACAAACAATGCTACAATATTTAACATGCAAACCCTTATATTCCAGCACCTTCGCTGTTCCCTGTGAATTTTGTCATTGCATAGAATAACGCATTAACATGCATAAAACATGGAAAAAATGAAGATAATACAAGTAGAACCTTCTCTGCTGCATAAAAACAAAATTGCAATAAGACAGTGAATCTTTAATTAGAGGAAAACAGCGCATTCTACATGAGTATAGTTTTCACCTCGCCAAAAGATATTTTAGTGGAAAATATTTCTCAGACTATTGGAATGTTTTTACATAGCGTGCTTGCATCTGTATATTCTGGCTGCTCTTACAAGCTTCAAATGTCTTGTGTCACTGCCTTGCTGGCTGTGTCTTATCTCGTAATATATGTGTAGAAGACGTGATGATGTGTTTGATAATTTATGGACACTTTATTTGTTGAACTCTGATACTTTGCAGACATATTAGGTGCTTGTGTTTTGTTTTGATTTTTAATCCGGAGATCTATCAGGCTTAAAGGCTCTTCTGAGTGGTGTTCCAAGCACAACGCAGTGGGAGAGTGGGTTTGAAGACTAACCTAGATTCATAGAGTTTGCAAATAAACTTATGTGTGCTACCTTAATGTCTGCATCTGGTGCAAGTTCTCCCACAACTTCCTAATATAACTCAGCATTGCACAACATCCAACTTTAGAAAACTAAACAGCACTATGACAAATTCTGTTACACAGAATACCATGTGCCACAGATTTCAGAGAAAGTTTCAGCATAACTCTTCCAGGAGACAAAGACTTAAATTAGACCATAATTAGTTAAAGTTTATGAGACACAAGATCCACAGGAATGAGGAAACATTAAGTTTTAAGACTGGTTAAAGGGAAAAGATTTTCTGAATATATAAAAAATAGTTAAAAACACAATGTATTGCATGTAAGTGAATTTAATAACTAAATAACTAATTAACATCACTCAACCCTTTTTGGTAAGCTCTATCAGAGTGAAGGAGTTGGGAGAGATGTACTAAGTTAGATTGTACGGTTTTCATAGGTTCATAGGTTCATAGGTTGGTACTAGGCTATCAGCCCTAGGGCCTATGGCATCTGCTTTAGGCCTGTGATTTTCCTTGAGTGAGGTTTCTTCTGAGGCCTTTCCAGTTGTTGCAGATGAGAGGAGAGGTACATATGGGGCATTGTATTGTATTCTGGGTCTAATGAGGATGGGGATGAGGTGGGACAATGACCTCCGACCACTGTCCACCTGTGTCCCTAAGTCTCTTATCACACTTTCTGTGTTTAGTGTACTGCCACCTATATGGTAATTCATGGATACATTTATTGCCATTCTGTTTTTAGCTCAGAGCAGATCTGAAGGCATTTTAGATTCTTGACATAGTTATATAGAATGCTTTGGTTGTTGTCTTTGGAATCTTTGGCAATTTTTTTTTCATAGCTAGCTTTGAGAGGATTTTTGTAGAGGCATCTTTCTTTCTTACTGATGCTAGTAGTTTTGCATCCATCCTGGGATTCTTTTCTTTTCTGCAAAGTTCCTTTTGTTGTAAAGTTTGTTTATGGCAGGGATTGACCAGATTGGCTTCCTTTTTTTTGATGAGCATTTTGAGAGCATTTGGTGGGGATTGGGATGCATGAAGATGAGCATGTGTGGATGTGCTTACAGCATTAACATGAGCAGTTCAGATTTCAGTTCCGAAGTTTCAGTTCCGTCTGCATGGGTGTCATTTTGACTTGAGTAGTTTTCATGTTGTTTTTTTTTGTTAGTATATTAGATGTCTTCTAGCAACTAAAGTTTTTTTCCCCCTGAAATTAGTTATAAGAAAAAAAAATCATACAGTCAGAAATTTTCCCATTACCAACTTAATATAGTTCACAGTCATGGAGAGCCTCAGGCAATCCTGGCACTCAGTGCATGAAAGTCATATATATTATCTGGGTCTGATGTGTTTGAGCTAAGACTCTTTGTATCTAATCATGAAATATCTAAATTTGTAATCTAAGACAAATATAATCAAATAACATTTGCTCTAAAAGGACAGTAGGCTATAACAATTACTGCTGCTGTGGTTTAGGATGTTAAGATAATAATACAACATTACAAGGGAAATTACTCCAGTGCACCATTTTCAAACATAATCTGGATGAATGAATGAATCAATGAATGAATGAATGAATGAATGAAAAAATACAAATTCATCCCTAGAATAGCACCATTCTCCCTTATTGGGGGGGGGGGGGCGTAACATGTAAATGTTCTACTGCTCTGGGCTATTTTGTATTTAAATTACAACGGCAAAAAAATTAAAAAGGAATGCATGGCTGAGCATATAAAGATCCTCTAGTAAGAACCTGTGAACTTATGAACCTATTTGTACCTTGCTAATGTCCACTAACATGCTGTACCCCATGTGTGCACATTTGTGTTTGTGAGCCAGCAATGATTCACTGTGTATTGTGTTTTCTCTTTTCTTCATGGTTATGCATCCACAGAGTTAGTATACTTAAATAAAGGGGTGTGGGGTGTGATTGCCTCTTTGAAAAAACTTTTAGAGGAGTATTTGCTGTACATGGAATTTTAGAAGAAATGTGATTTGATTAAATGTGTTTTAGATTAGATTAATTTCTAGATATTTTGTGATAATATTAAAAGTGTTTTAGATTAAAAATAATTTAAAAGTAATACAGACAAACACACACACACACACACACACACACACACACACACACACATATATATATATATATATATATATATATATATATATATAATTTTATTTTGAGCCGTGGTGGTGGTGCTGCGGTAGCATTGTCACCTCACAGTAAGACACTGTCCGGTTCGATTCTCAGATAGAGCGTCTTCTGTGTGGAGACATGCGTGAATGGGCGTACCTTCGTTGAAGGTTGTGCGTCAGGCCTGGCAAGCTGGTCTGTAAAAATCAACTGCCAATCATTAGTGGACCGGAGTTCCGCTGTGGTGACCCCTAACCGGGAAAAGCCAAAAGACAACAACATATATATTATTTTATTTTATTTATATTTGTTTACCAGGAAAGTCCAACTGGTTAATACCCATTTTCAGTGGAGAACCTGGGAAAAAAAAGCTCCATTTGTTTATACTGCTGCATACTTAGTTCCAGTTAAACGCAGAGTGGTTACATTTCTGTGTACATTTATACACATACAGTGGTTACATTTTACAGAGGTAAAAGTTACTAAAGAGAAAGCCCACATGCAACTTAGTGGATTGTACAGGCAGCAGTTATGTATAAAAGTTGTTTAGTCATTTCAGTGAGAGGTTGAGAACATTCTGTTTAAGGAGAATATCTGGAGAGTTTCGCACTGTGAGCACAAAGTCTTAACTTTGTGATGAGCATGTGTAGGGTCAGGATTAGTTAAGATGTTGTTTAAGACTAGTTTAAAACTACTGAGTTTGTCGAAGAGTTTTATTTGTGTCGGGATTTTATTCCAGAGTTTAGAAATGTACTGGGAGTATAGTGAGTCCCCTGCAACATTATTTAACTTATTTGTAAGTAATAAGAATTTGTTAGTAGAATGGAAGTGCCTTGCTGGACAGTAGGATAGTAACATGTTTTTTAGAGCAGGGCATTTTTCTGGATGATGAATGAGTTTGTGTGCTGTAGTTAGTTGTGAATATGTTATGTAGTTGTACAGTTCAAGACAGTTTAATTGCTTTAAGCTATGACAATGGTGGATCCTATGAGGGAGATAGGTGGCAAATTTAGCTATTTTATTGCAACAGGAGGTGAGTTTTGTTCTTTCAGTATTGTTTAAGTTTGTTAGGATAGGAGTGATGTATGAGAGAGTTGGCCGTAAGATAGTGGTGTCTAGAGTTTTTCTTGCAGTATCTGTAAGGAATGATCTAGAGTCAGTCTCCTTTTTGAAGAACTGAATTTATTTTGTTTTTAGAAATAACATTATTTGGTTGAAGGGACTGATCTAAATACTTGGACTCTTGACAATCGTGTTTTGGAATTTTGGTTTGTCCTAATGCATACTCCCCGTATGGCCAGGTTGGATTGGAATGAATGAAGTCCCCGCCTGTGAGTGACCTTTGATTGCCTGCTGTAGAGGTTAGTGTGCAATCTCATAAATCCAGGTCTGGAGTTTGATCCTGCACTCTAGATGTTGCTTGAGTGGATTTGACAATGTTCTTTCCTAGTGACTTTTCTCAGATTTCCCCACACCTCCTAAATATATACCATCAGGATGTTTATCTACTCAAAAAGGTAGCCTTTAGCTCAGTCAGGTTTACCCCATTAAAAAAATACAGTAAAACCGATTCAGTCTGGTACATAAACTCTCTAAACACATCTGCTCAAGATATTTTTTGTTTTGAAAGTGAAAACTCAATAAAGTAAATTAAGCATTTTTTTGTTTCTCATTTCTTTAACTGGTAGTGCCCGATATCCCAGTACCACAGTCCATGCAGGGTCTACCAGCCATCCCCCCAAACTTATTCCAGTGTTGCTAGGGCCATTTGTAGATGGATCCTTTGGGCATCTGTCCAGGTTTTTTTTTTAATCACTGTTTGACCTATTCATTTCTCTCCCTGCCTTGCAGCAAAGTGGTTTGGTCCAGGGTGGGTGTGAAATGTGGATAACTGGTGTACCACCCCACCTCTGTAGCAGCTCAGCCAGGCCCATGTCCCACCTTGCAGATCATGCTACATCCAGCGATGTTCTCTGTCTCCACCAAGGAAAATTGCAAAGAGACTTCCATGCATCACCCTCCCCAGAATAGGCACAGCCATCCCTCCCTGCCACTCCATCCAAGTCACTAATCAAATCTGGGTTACCTGTGTCATAGTCAGGGCTTTATCCCTCTATGCCACTGGAGTAGCTCAAAGCAAGAATTTTTGCAGGGGAAGGAAACCCTTCTGCAGCCCATATAGGAGGTAAAGATCAGGCCATCAGGCAAACAACAAATATACATCATAAACACAGTGTTCAATCAGTTATGCACATGATGTAATATATATACAAAACAGGATAATGCAGTGTATAAACAAGGCAGAAGGTAGCTCAAATAATGCAACATGCAAGCAGAGTAGAATATAGCTTACACAGAGGCATAATATACAGTATTTACAGTAAGAAACAGTTGTATCTAAAAATAACATAAAAAATGGAAGCATTTTCATATCAGTACATTGAGATATATATTTGCATAGCTGCAGGCCCAATAGGTTTTAAGCTGATATAGAGTTTAACTAAGTAGCCAATACTTCTGAAAATTAGTTTTGCTGAATCTCTGAAACAATTGCACTTATATTTAACATCCAGGTGTCCTTTCCTTAGTCTGTTAGAGTTGTCTTTAGTCATTCTCATCTTGCACTTTTTGACATTTTATTTTTAGATCAATCAATTATTTTCTAGCCTTTTGTAGCTCTTGCTATATTTTTTCTTCAAACTCTGCAGATATACAATGCCAAACTGGCTCTGAGACTGAATTTTCTTTTGTATTTAGTTTTCAACATCAGATTACTTTGCTTTTTATCTGTTTACTTATGATAACAATTAACTTAGCACTCTCAGTTTTACTCTTACGTTTAAGTGTTCCAAGTTATACAGAAAGTTTAGAGTCTTTTTGGGCAATCAACAATTTAATTGTTTTATTTTGCCATTTCTTTTGATGGTCATGTCAGTTGAATATTTTGGCATTTCTTTTCTTGGCCACGTCTGTTGACTAGTTTGTAAAACTTTCCGTCATTTCTTTTCCATTTTTCAGAAACCATTGCAATTAACTCTCTCTGCTTAAAGACACTACTCTCTGGCTGCCTTAGCATTTCTATAATATCAGTTAAAGCCCTAAACCCATCTTACAGACTATACAATGTTGTGTGAGTGTTAAATTTACTTTGTTCTGCTCTTGGCTAGGCCTTTATTGCATATTTCCTGTAACAAAACCTATTGCCTTTTATATAGTTCTTGTTTCTTGGCAACATCATCTAATTTAAAGCCTAAGTTCTGCTCTTCAACATAATTGATTACATTTCTCTGGGAAACTTTAAATCCAGAGTCAATTTTTTAATAAGTTTAATTTTGCATTGCTGTGACATTGGAGTGAAAAAAACTCCACTTGATCCTGCCTAGCAAAGATATTCTGATGTAAAACATTTTCATTCTGTTGTGCCACAACAGTGTGTATGACCAGACTAAGTTGGCTAACAGCAAAGTTTCTGAAAACATTTTGGTGCATCTCAGCAGAACTTACCTTATGTTCCCTTTCCATAATAACAGCACATTTATTGTTTTTCAGTATAAGCAATGCACAAGCAATTTCACCAAGCTAGCATACAATGCTCTCATGTTACACAACAATTACCTTTGTTCTCTGTCAGAGGGTTTAACTTTTAGATGCAGTGCTTTAGACAACCATTAGCTTCTTAAAATGCCATAAAACAAATTGGTAAAGCAATTTTGCCACACACATTTTATTGCAGCTACTTTCTAGTAACACCAACGGAGAATTTTCTTTTCGAAGCTACCCTTTACCTGCCATGAGGACTCACTTTTATTGCTGGAACAAGTCTTCAGACTTGTTCCATATTAAAAACCATATCAGTGTATTAAGTTTCCTACCAATTGCAGATCATGTGCTGTTGTTCCCCCACCTCCAACACAGCAATGTGGTCCCATATAACTGCTTTAACGGTAAGTCAACAATGGTATATCAGCAGTCCAGGCAATCTCAGGGCTGTAACATAGAACTCACAGGCCTAGGCAAAAGGGCTCTGCCCCATCCTGGTCTACCTACACCAAATAAACTCTGCCTAAGGCTATGAGAACTCAATCACACATTGCATGTCACATGCAACACAGGAATAACAATGTACATATTTATGTTGTTGATTGTGTGATGAATGACTCCACTGTGTCTGGCAGCCTGTGTGGCAAAGTGGACTAGGGAAGTTAGCATGGGTGATGCTGTCAATGCTTCTAATCAGGATGTAGGTACATCTCTTGCACGTGAGGTATTATTATGTTGGTGTGTTCACAGACTGTCAGTCTGTGTGTGGTGTAACATTATTAACCTCAGTCACATAATAAGTACAGCAGACAGCTGGGGAATGTTGTGGACATTTTGAGTGATGTGCAGTACTGCAAAAACAGGGACAGATGTCAATGTCTGTAACATACCTCTCAACCTCTTAGTGCAAGAAATCTCTTTAAAGCCCGACAAAATGGGCATATGTTAATTATTGCACTCATAAATGTAAACAGTTGCTAAAATAACAGGGTTTGTTTCAACAGACATTTTTCTGCAGGATTTGAAGTCAGACACTCAGATGTATGTCACTATTTCGTGACTTCACTCCAAAGTTCATCTAAGTGATTTTCCAGAAAACCACAAATTTTATGAGGAACACACTAAAACTATGAGCCAGAACGCTGGACATTCTGCAAAACTCAAGCAAGTTGAGAGGTGTAGTCTGTAACACACAAAATCGTGGACTGGAGTAAAGGTAGGTGTGGCCTGGAGTCACTTTATAAGTACTGTCAGTCACACTGGGCATATCCAAACACGTACTTAAAATGAGCACAATTCTGTTTCCCTGTCATGAGACTGACCTGTTATGTATAGCTATGTCTATACATACAGATATATACATACACATATCTGTCTGTCACTCTGTCTCTCACATACATAGTATATCTATCGCTATGTGGTGTCAAATATAAACTGATAAATTGATAAATATAGCGCTATATATATATATATATATATATATATATATATATATATATATATATATATATAAATAAATAAACACTGACAGA
This sequence comes from Protopterus annectens, assembly GCF_019279795.1. Taxonomy (NCBI): domain Eukaryota; kingdom Metazoa; phylum Chordata; order Ceratodontiformes; family Protopteridae; genus Protopterus; species Protopterus annectens. The sequence goes on from NC_056751.1 coordinate 631,052,530, forward strand.
TAGACTCTCCCCATATAGCTGTATAACACATATACATATCATACACTCACGCTGCTACATTTATATATACATCCCTATTAATTAGATAAATATGTGTGTGGATGTCTGTATTGTCCTACATACCCTAGTAATGGTGAGTAAATCTGCACTGTCACACATCCATACTGTTTTTCAAAGGATCCAAAGTAAGGGTGCAACAGTACATAATCCAATTACCTACAGACCCCTGTGTCTGCTGGATGTCACCACATAGAGAGATGCAGGTGAGCAGGTGGTGTAATCTATAATGTTGTCAACGGACGCATGGTCAGGGCACATTTCTCCTGCCCACATGCTTGCCTATCTAACTGCAAGCAGGTAAATATGGCAATACTGGTAAATGTACACACACAGCTAGGGTAATAACAGTTATCCCACTGCTAGGATACTAGATGCAGATAACAGTATGAAGCAATATCACTCTGCAGACCAAAGATGCTGTGCAACACAAGCCTAGTTTGTGTAATGCACAAGTACTGTGCCTGCAATCACATATACATTAGACTCAACCTGTGGCATGTACAATAAGTACTGTGATCTATAGTGAATAAGACTGGATAGGTAGGGGTTCTAATCTCACTCCAGACTACTTGGTATGTGTGTGTGTGTGTGTGTGTGTGTGTGTGTGTGTGTGTGTGTGTGTGTGTGTGTGTGTGTGTGTGTGTGTGTGTGTGTGTGTGTGTACATGTGTATATACCCCTCCAAAACAACTGCCATGCCCTCATGGGCTATCCATCAGTAATGGTTATGCACTTTTTGGCCCTGTAACTTGCTGCTGGCTTCCACACTGCCATCTTATACACGACCTGATGATGTCATCCACCTTAACTACCAGCTGACAATGTAGTATCAAAACTTAAGCCATGGCGCATCTGATAAATACTGTGATCTATAGCGTGTAAGACTAGATAGGTAGGCTACTTGGTGGGTTGGTGTGTCCCGATGGCATAAATATGATCATCTTGTTAACATAGAAATAGGTAGGGTTTTGCAGTATTTTATTTGTGGTGTGTGATGTGCCCCTCCCCCAAAGGACTAACCACAACAAGGCCTGCTGATGTCCGCAAGCATAATATGTCCTGAACTGATAGTACCAGCAGACATGATGTTTGCTGCAACGTACTCTGATCTGCAGTGTGTACCATTACATTGGTAAGTGATCTCATCTACATACAGCCAACTTGCACTATGTGTGTGCCTTGGCATGTCCTTGTCACAGTTATTGGAAATGGTGCTAACATCAATGTAGTCATGGTTGTGTGTGAGCCTGTTAGAGCATTTTAGATCATGTTATGGAACCATAGGATGTTTGAACTTCACTGGCATAATGGCCATACCACCCTCATAATCATAGACATCTTTATACCCTTAGTTATAGGATCAGCAAATATTGCTCCAGTCGAAGAGGGACACAGGCAGATGCCCTGTTATGAGATAACAGTTGTCCAGCCAATCATACAGATGGCATGTGGTGAGGTGCACTGAGTTGTTTTGTGTGCCATTAGGCAGGGTTCTGTTTCAAGGCTGTGTTTAAGTCTGCTAGACAAATCTCTCCCACAAGCATGTAGTACCAACATCACTTTGAGGTTAATGTCCTTACAGTTGGTTATCCATCTACTATGCCTCCTACCGATAGGCAGCATATGCAATAAAGCAGGATCACACATTGCCCCATATGCATGGCACAGATCAACTCTGCATAGTCTATATGCCACAGGTGACAATATCACTCACTGTAGACTATCCCCATTGAACACATACTGGAGACATGAAATGACCTTGTGAGGGACCATACTGTTGTGTGCAATTGCCAGTGCTGCTTGGAAAGGTACATCAACCAAATGGCCATTGCACTCAGATATTGGCATGCTGAGGGAAGAGTACTTGGAGGTTATGAACATGTCAGTTACAAGTGACTGTGGCCTCACCTATGCCATATGATTCCTGCCATAGCACTGTATAGACAGGGTGATTTGAGGTACATTAGATGTAAACCTGTGTGGCCAGGTCTGTGTCTGCCCAGTTCGTTCACCCCGAGTATGTACATCACATGCTGCATCTGATGTGCTACTTACCAGGTACATAAGTCTAACTGATGGAACTGATACCACATACATATCTCTGCATGGAGTTTATGGCCATTACTATGTCAACAGGCATGCGTTCACAATACCCTCTTGCAGTATAGTGACATACCACAGAGACTCTATGAGTGCTCACAATTTGCAGGCATCAGCCAACATTGTTAAGCACAGTTAGTCAGTAGTGTGTATTGTGGTTGAATGGATTCCAAGCATTAGAAGACCCAGGACTGCACATTGTTGAGCAATGCTGCTAACAGATCAGATATTGGAGGTGGATGTCCCTATGTTGAGTAAGTGTGTCAGCAATGGGCCACTTAGTGACCCCTACAATGATAGTATCGTGGATGCCTAAGTGGGTGCTTTGTAAATGTTACATGAGTGGGGGATATAGTCAGATGGCTTGGCTGACTCTGGGGGGGTTGTATGCCCTGAGGTACCCTCACCCAGGTCCATGGTGACTGCCTCAGAAATGTCCACCATGTGTAACAGTCATGCTCCCCCATTACACATCCAAACTGTGTACAGTCAACTGTGTGTAGAACACATATATGTGTGCTGATCAGCTCCATGATGATCGCCACTACAGCCATACAGATCTGGATACTCAGACAAAGAGGTGTATATTTATGCTGTTCAGAGGATGCACCACCTCTGTGCAAGGGTATAACAGTTATCGTTGTCCACTCAGTTGGTGTGCAGCCAGTAGTGTCAGTATTATTGCAAGGGCGTCCCAATGGTGTTAGTAATCCTTATCAGATCACATGTGGGATGCAGCCTGGAATGTTAGCATGTGCAATAGATGCTGTGTATCTTCCAATGAGAGGCTAGTTACAAACTGCTCTGTTAATATGGATGTTATGGGACAGGTTGTAGGAATGTCATGTATCGCATGTGGTGTGGACAAGGGAGTGTAGTTGATGCAGACAGTGTGGATATACAGGTTAGGTATGAGTCCAGACCCATCATATACAGCATCATGGCGTATGACTTCACCGAAAATCTGGGCTTGTCCTTTGAGGTCACACATGTAACTACACTGTGCACTGTGGATCTGATTTGCATGGGTGGCTACTTTTGTCACTTACCATGTCTACTCAACATCACAACAACATTATGTGCTTCTTTTAGCTGAGGAGGTAGTGCCTTCATGTTATGGGGGCACCCTCATCCCAACTTTCACACAGCACTGTTCACCTGTTATTGTACAGCTTGCTAATGGCAGTTGTCCACCAGTCAGGTTTGCTCAGCCATGATGAGCCTGTGCCTGCCTGTCACATACAGCTGAGTTCATGCTATTGTAATGCTGCTGACATAAAGTATGGGTGTAGAGCTCTACATACTTACCTGTCCCATCTGAAGGGGGAGGTGCAGTCCATGATGTCACCCTTCCCAGAGGAGGTAATAAATGGCTGTCTTGACATATGTCTTTATTGTCTGCAAGGTGGGGGGGGTGGTACGTGCTAGTAGTTCTAAGGAGACTGATCTGTGGCCATTTCCAACCAGGGAGAACTTTACATTGGGGGGCTGTACTGGTTACCCATATTGGTAAACACATGAGGCACTATGTTGGTCCCCCGTGTGGGGATATCATGGCACTGCTGCAGGGCATTGTAGGTAAGGACCTGGACCATCCTTTGGGCAAGTGAGCTGCAGCATGACTACGCAACCCAGTGTGTACATATTACACTTCCCTAAAGTGTTTGTCTATGCTCTGTAAAGACATATTGCATGACTCTCTTCCTGCAACATGCTGGAAGTAACTGCAACACTTACTTGCACAGAGGACAACTAGCAGGTTGTGCCAAGTGGCGTCCCCAGATCTCTGAGTCATGTCACCTGAAATGCCATGATAGACATTAGCATGGATATGAGCACTGACATGGTCATACACCTAGTGACACTGGACCAAACACTGTTACTTTTGCTCAAGGCCAGACCATGTCTACTGACTGTAACCAGCAGAGCCCATTGACTGTTACACTATGCAACAGATGTCGGACATATGTCTCACTCCACCAACCATTGCCTGACAAGGTGTATGACAATATTAGGCCAGCAGGCCTTTCCGGAAACTGTGGACGTCATGTACAGAGTGTTATGTCAGCTGGTGGATAGGCAAGTGTCTGACAGTCATACTCTTGGAAGATAGCAGTGGGAGACCTGCACTGCAATGATGCCAGTAACCAGTGGGGTTCACCATCCTCCATTATTGATGTAGCCCATCTACCTTTTCCCTCTCTGCAGTCACAACCACTATCAGTGACCTCTGACTGAGTACATTAGCCAGTCACAGCATATTGGGAGCTGTCACTGACTCCCACACAGAACCAACAGTTATCCAGGATGGCCTAAGACACAGTCAGTTGTACTTTGAGACACTGACAAAGACTAACTGCCAGTGACTGCACAATACTATTCTGTGGGGCATCATCCACCCCTGCAAAATAATTTAGTGCCTGCATACTGCACACAGTTGTGCCATTGTATATGGAGTTATGGACACAGGAAGTAACGTAGCCTTTGACTCTCACTGGTTGGTAAGATGTGGGTATTCATTCACTGTTGTACACCCTGCACCAACAGGTTTGGAATGTAAATCCCAGACTGTCACTGCTATAACGAATGTGGCAGTCATCACAGCTATCATTGTGTGCAATGGCACCCTTGCTATGCTACTACACAGGCATATCATACAACTGAAGCAGCCACACAGGTTCCATGGTACAACAATCCACAGTGTAGATAGCATGTCCTATGGAGTCCATGTCATGACCATACATGTGTAGTCTGTCCCATAAATGCTTTGGAGGGATATGTCTGGATCCACACAGGGAGGTGTTGGATCCCACTCTGTACTTCCTGCATATTTGTGACAGGACTAAAGCATGTCTCACCTGTTCTACATGTCTACAACATCAGTGTGGTATACATAGTACATGCTGGATAGACAGGTATGTAGCACAGATAGTACACCATACATGGAACAGGCCCCCCATGCATGTGAAGCTCACATCTGCTGTGACACAGCATGTGCAGGTTTCAAAATGGGATGCAGAACACGACAATCATAATGGGTATTGAGCAACTGTATGTACTGGACACATGATATTTGTAGATGGGTCATCTCCATCACCACAACTTGTAGATGCGTGAATTCCCAAAACCCTGGTGACACTTACTAAGGGTAGAAGACCTGTTCACAGATTAGGGATACACGAGTACGCTGAATGCTGCCATTGTCTTTGTTAGCCTGTTATACACATATGAACCTATGGAGTCATGCACTTATACTGCTGAACCTTGCTGAAGACATATTTCTGCTGTGCTGAGATGCCATCCTGTGCTGCTTTATTGCCACAGTGTATCCATAGGTTACCCCAACAGACTCCTGAAACAGAAACAGGTCCATGACACACCTGTCATCATGTAACTATATAGCCATTATAACATCATACAACATAAGGTACACAAAAGTATGTGGCATACTCATCACAAATGCCAGCATACAGTATCTGTTGTTAACCACTACAAGTGGCATGGCAAAAGAACACTGCATTACATAAATACATGTTAACTAATATAGTCACCCTGTACATCAGACACAGCTTCATTGATGACAGGAATGTGGCACAGGTATCATCACTTGCACAGGGTATTGTGTGAGGGTGCAGGAGGCCAGGCTGACACAAATGGTTGACAGCATGTGTGTGAGTCAGGAAGGGAACAGGTAAGATGGACTATGGAATTGTGCTGCCTGTTTCTATAGGTGACCTGCATTTGACAGTGGTGTATGAGTGTGTGTGTGTGTGTGTGTGTGTGTGTGTGTGTGTGTGTGTGTGTGTGTGTGTGTGTGTGTGTGTGTGTGTGTGTGTGTGTGTGTGCACAGTCAAGCTCAGTGATGGCCCTACATGTGCGTATGTTGGCCAGCTTTGAACCGTACATGGTAGAGTTGACTGCTCACCTTCTCCAGCCCTGAACAACACAGGAACTGGCTCTGCCAGGAGTTGCACTGGCACCTCCATGCTCAAGGTCAGAAGCAGTACTAGTAACTGATGGTGACTGCTGTCTGCTGGGACCATGTAACCTACAGGAATGCCCAGGACCATGAGCGCATGGCCTACCATGTTGTGATGTAGATAGCACACTCCCCTCTGTAGTGCTGGATATACTGACACTACAGGAGTGTGATTATGCACAGACCACCATCTGTCTACTGCATCAATCAACTGATCCAGGGTGTTCCCAATGTGGTGGAGGCAGTCATGGATGTCAGGCTGTGCTGCATCCATAACCCTAAGCATGCATCTGGTGTTCCATTCAGAATGTACCTGTGCCTCCATGATGGCCCAAAACATGCAATGGGTGACCCGTGATGTGGCACCTGCAACAGGTGGTGGATGGACAGCAGGCCTACTACAAGCACCCTTGTCAACCCACCTGTGTGGGACCTCGCCAGCTGTCTGGCTATGGCCAGTGTCTACACTCACTGGAGCCATAGTTGCCACACTTTCCTGTTCAATGCCCCCACCCTCTGACTGTCCAACATCTGTGGCCTCCAGGGTCTGGGTATTTGTGGGCATATTGATTATGTGCAATGACAATGGAGGCAGAAGAGGGATGTCTACCTCCGGGACAGATTCAGCCCCCAACACCCCCAACTCTGCCTCACTGTGGCCACCATCATCATCAGAGTCTGAAGAGACACTGACATCAGGTTGTGTAGGGGACAGAGACTAACAACCCCCCCCCCGGTGACTTGTGATAAGAAATAAAAAAGCAGTACATGAATACATGCACTATTGCGTATGAAAAAGCCACCAATATTCATAATAACAAAGACCTTCAGCTAGATTAGCGTTAAATGTTTCCTCTCCGCTTTCATCTAAAATAGACTTCCTCAGAACAAAATACACATTCAACTCAAGACCTTTATAACAATCACTTCAAGTAAATCAAATAAAACATGACTAGTACAATTTATCTTTAATTAAGCAATATGACACTATACTTGATAAAACAACACATAAAAACCCAGTAACCCTATCTTAAATATATTGAAATACACATTTCACTGCCTAATTTAATGTCATTTCAACCTTCTGTGTTTTAAAAGACATTTTGGAGTAAATGCCTCATTTAAACCAGGAGGCTTATCTTTTCTTAACTATCACTGCCAAAGTGTTTCTATTTTCTTAAACTACAATCCTGTGATTACCCCCTCTAAAATCCTTATGTACCTGATCCATTATGGAAAATAAAAACATTCTACCCTGTTTACACATGACATTATGTTTAAATATTGCATTATTCTGGCCCCTAACCTTAATATAATATAGATGTTCCTTAACATGCTTACCCGGAGCAGGACCACGGCCTTGGCCAATACCTGACAGACCTGTGACAAGTTGAGGGTGAGGTAATGTAAGGTACCAATGCATGTTGCAGCACGACAAGGTAATACATCCATATATCTCACATTTACAGTACCTACTGTGTTACTTGTTGTATTGGCCACATTCTGAGTATGAGAGTACAACTGAGGTAACCCCCCCAAAGAACTAAGACCTGACGCTCACATAAAATTATGCACAGCCTGACACATTGACTGCTACCTATTACAATGCTGATCACAGTAAGCCTACCTGCATGCTCCTCTGTTGTGGAAACTGTGGTACCCACCTCCACGATGTATGGTGTGATAGATGTCTGGGAGCTGAGGTGTGTGCCTAGGTTTGCGAGGAATACCTCAGTGGTTGTGAGTGGTTGTTCCACTGCAGGCCATCCACTGGTGACAGCACGATTCCTGGCTACATCTGCTGCCCTTTGTCATGCAGCATTGATAATGTCCGTTGCACAGTGTTGAACCTGCTCATATGTCCTGCCCTGATGGCCTGTGCCATTCACATCATGGACAAGGTCTGCCCATAATGCAGCCTGCTGTTCCCTGTTTTGTCTCCCCCTGGACAGTAGGATATGATGATGTTGCCTTAGTCCTTACAGTATAATTTCATTTTCTGCATCAGAGAAGGGTGTGTAGTGTCTATGATACATGATTCCTGAAAGACCACAAAAGGGGAACACATTACAGGATCACATACGTGGAAGTACAATATGTAGAGATACAGCAAGGACAAAATGGCTGGCATTATCCACTGCTTGCTCATGCATGTCATACTCCACAGTGTTCAAACATACTAAGTGTGTGGATATAACTGAGATACCAGCAATAGTCAGCTATTCCTGTGTGTGCCATGACACATACTGCTGTATGATCATAAACCCAATACTCAGGTGTACTGTGGTGTGTCCCCTACAGGCAACACCCAGGATAATACATTATAGGAACAGTGTCACACAATTAGCAGTGTGCTATTACAACCACTATAAAGGGACAGTCCAACAAGACCAGTTGCACCACAATGACAAAAGATAATGCACCCTTGATGTATAGTACATCCTGTGTAGGTGTAAGACAGCAGGAGATAAATGACATGTCATTATCACAGATCTACAACAGGCTTAATGCTGTATTCTGTATTCCCCATATGTCTATTCATCCATCTGCATCCAGTAGTACACAAAATCAGTTACATACCTAATGGAGTGCAGTTTTCCTCTGTTGATATGTGGTGATAGTAAAGTTTTCTCAAAGGTGTGCTCGGTGTGAGGAAAGTCTCATACAGACTGGTTCCCCATAACCAACTCCTTGCCTTTTAAATATGCTTCTCATCATCAGGTGATTGCCACCAAACCATTCTGTGGGTCTGAAATGCTAATTGCAGCTAACACAGCTGATTTGCACTATCATCAGCCAATGACATGCAACCACTGTACAATATATAAGGCCTTCATGTAGGTTAGGGCTCCTTTTTGATATGTTGTGCTGGACATTACTGGGGTGAGAAGACTAAATCATCACAGAGGGTAGGTCTGTAGCAGAAACCTTACCATAGAGATATGTGTGTGCTATAGGCTGCAGTTGCTGTTGCTGGTAATAGACATAGGAGAGAGTATAAACACTTTGGAGGACAACAACCTGTTGGAGTAAGTGTGGGAGCTATGTCAGCCTTGTTGTAGAAGCAGAGACAGAGTGAGGCTACCCTTTCCACTCCAAATAAGGGTTTCACTTCATAATCTCAAAATGCTGAAATCTTGAGTTTCAGCATTTTGAGACCATGAAGCCAAAACTATCACAATACCGACACTTACAAAGCCAAAACCAGAACACTGAACACACAGTACACACCACATCACACACAAACCACAACACCCACACCACAAAATAAATAAACACACCATAACACCACACATGCACACACCTACAATACAGAAATGCAGGGGGGCAAGGCCCCCTGCAACCCCCACACTCCCCCTATTTATATATACCAACTCTGATACTGCCCAAACAGAAAAAAAGAAAACAATCACACACAGGCATTCTACAGTCCCTCACTGGCACAGACACACACAAACAGCAACACATCCAACACTCACATCTCAGCTTACACCTCCCTAACCTAACCCACACTTACAGGTCAGAAAAATGCTCACATACACTCACTTACCTGACATTCTGAACACCATCGCAAACAGGCACTTCACGTAATGTACCAGAAATGTATAAGTGTGGATTCGAGATATTCAAATTCGCTCTTATGCACTTTCGGCATTCTAAAGTTTCAGCTTCATGGTCTTGAAATGCTGAAATTTGAAATGTCAGCATTTTGAGATTATGAAGTGAAACTGAATAAGGCATGTGTTTAACGTAAGTATGTTAGGCAATGGTATCACTAACAGAGTACTAGGCAACATGTTTGGTGTGTCCTTGGGTAAGACGGGGTATAAATATAAGAATATGTCCACCATTTGGGCATCTGCCAGGCCATGTGTTACAGTCTGGTAGTAATTTGCAGCATGTATGAGGGCAGGCCTTGTTACAAGCAGGGACTTCCAATGTATATGGTAGATGTGCAGCTGTGATAATCTGCACAGTGACTTTGGAAGTATTGTGTGGTGTACTCTGATATTAGTGGCCCTCATTTGCAGTACCTGCATTGACATTCTGTATGAATGCATATTAATGCATGCCGTGACACTTTATGCACATTTAGTTTTGTTATAGGGATATGTGAAGGGTGTTTCTACCTGCAGGCCTGTGACCTCCACCAGTGAAAAGCAGACATGTCATTTGAAATGAATTGTGTGAATAAAGAGTGCATGACTCAGTCATTAATTGCTGCCTTCACAATCCTGTAAATTCACTTCTACACACCACTGGATTTGAACTCAGGACTGTGTGTAGCAAAATGTACCATTTGCAAGGTGATTAACAGACTGAGCTACTGAGCCACTGCTGCAGCAAGTGTACTTGTAAGATGTGTGCACATGTACAGGCTGTGACATACATTTTCTAAATCCATCAGTATGTGCATGGTTTTATATGGATGTATCTGTGCACCAAGGTCCCAGCTAAATGTGTATTTTGCTATTAATGGCTTAGCAGGTGTCTTTCTACATGTTGCTGCTGAAGGGCCACATTTACCTGCCATCACAGGCCTCACTTACATCCATTACTATGTCTTTGGCTTTCTAGTGTTGTACTATTGCATCAGAGTCCGAGGTACACTCCCATTTTTACTCTTTTAAATTTAATTACATTTTAATCAAGTTTGCGCAATGCAGCACGGCATGCAGCTCCGCTGAAACATGCTTAATGACTGTAACTTGCAATTACTATGTTTTTTTTAACTACCTGTTTTAAGTAAGAGTTGTATGGCATGGCAAGTTAATGCAATGGTCTGCAGGTGCAATGGTCTTGGGTTAGAAATATGGGACAGGTGTTTATTTTGTAAGTGTGTATTACAAGTTTAAAAACACATATAGTCAATATAGCTTTATTTAGCTGAGCTGAGCGAAGCTGTGCAACATGGCACACTGCACAGCAATGAGCTAAAAAAAATATAAAGAAAAAAGGGGAGATAGGAAAGTGGTAAAATGGGGTGCAAGCAGGGGGAAAACAGAGTGAAAGGCAGGTAGGGATGTGCAGGAAGGGTGTAGGAAAGAACCACAGCTATCTATTTATTGTACAGCAACAACTGTGCACTTTGACAGAATTTGTACATGACTTTGAACTCTCAACCCCAGAGAGAGGGGTAAGGACAACATAACTGCATTGTCAAGCCAGTTGGATCAAATTACATGTGTCCAGTGGACACTTGTGTGAAATGTAGAGCTATATATTGGACAATATATATATATATATATATATATATTTTTGGGACAGGTGTCCATTTTTTTAAGGTGAGAGTGTAATGTTAGGGAAGGGACATAGGTACTTGTGGGGGAGGTAAGATGGGTAGGTAAGGATGTATTTGCTGACAGACAAGACAGCAGGCAGGGGTGGTGTGTGACACGTGATGGGGGGAACACCTTGGATAGGCAGGGTGTTGTGGAATCCATGTCCCATATGCTCCAGATGGCAGCAGCATGACTCACATCCCAACCCATGGGACTGTTGGCACTGCTCCTTCACTGCCCAGAGGGTGGCAGTGCTGGAGGGTGGACATGGGGTGAGGCTGCTCCACCAGGTCATCCAACATAACCTCAATCTGGCACATGCAGCGGTCAAACACACGGTAGACTATCCTGTGCACCAAGACTGGCAGCTCATCCCGGGTGACAACATCCCCTCTACCACCACTCCCAGGATGAGGCCGGGCCCTGTCCCGTGGGGTGGTACTATCCGACGGTGCCATGGCTGGTTGAGGCAAGGTAGGGGGATCAGCCAGAACCGGCCTACCTTGACTTGCTGTGGTGAATGAGGTATAGCAATATGTTAAGGCTAGTAATAACCAAACCATTGTTAGTATTAACAGAATGGAACATAATTTTCATTAATCCACATATATATTAATGTATAGTATGTGTGACACAACAGTAAATAACATAACAGTCAGTATGGTAACAGCATGCCAGTAAGAAGTAAGCCATAAGGGCAACAAAATAGTTAGTTTAACAAAGTATGTAAATAGTGAATCATAATAGCACATAACAATATTACATCACATTTTTCAAAAATATAGTTAGTTTAACAACATATGTTAATATTAAATCATAATAATAAATGACTATAATAAATAAATAAAAGATAAAAGGTGGGGAGAGAGAAACAATCCATTACTGACAATGCATACTATATCCCTGACAACACTGATACTAAATACTCTACAGATGTGTAGTGTCAGTTCTGAGTACAGTGACTACAATTCTCCTATAGCTGATGTAGCAAGTACATACCTCTCAAGCTGTTAGCATGGGTCAGTAAGTGCCAAGCAATAACAAATGCAGGTACACTACTACACAGAACACTTTCATATAATGTGGACTTCTATAACTACCAAGGTATTTTTTAAGCAGATTTGGGAATATATTGCATTTTTAAGCAGATTTGGGAATATATTGCATTCCAGGTAATCATTTTTCTGTTAATCCTGTGACAGATGGATTAGGCAGTTTTAATTACATTACATGAAATTGTAACACTTGAGAGGCATGTTTGTGTACAGTACATAATCTAGACATCCGTCATACCTTAGTTGGCAGGCATGGGAATGGAATTCGTTAGCTATGACTGCAGGGAACATCTGCAAAACATTTAACTTTATTGCATTGCTGATAACTCCCTGTGATATGTTAGCACAATCATATCTGCTCATAACATGGGCTAACTCAACCGTATACCATCGGTTCCTGGAGTGGAAGAAAAAGAGCATTATGTGACTGAATTTGTTTTGCATTCTAGAACTATTACAGTGCTATACATGACTGCAGTGACAATAGAACACATGCATGGCATACAGCCATACTGCATTTATTGAAACAAATCTGTTTAGGAATCAACTATGCTGCTTAACACTTTATTGGTATTGCTAAGTGTCTGTGAAATGTAACTACAATCATATCTGTTCATAACATGGGCTACCTCACCCATATACCTTTTGCTCCTAGAGTGGGAGAAAAAGACAGCATTATATGACTGAATTCATTTAGCATTCCAGAACTATTATAGTGGTATACATAACTGCAGTGACAGTAGAACACATGCGTCTATATTACCCGATCGAAAGTTTAGGTTAGTAAATACCTAAATGTCGACCTGGTAATATCAAAAAATTAAAACACCAAACGGCCAATTTAACTTAGGGAATTAATTCCCTCGGCCGAAAAAAAAAAAATTAAACCAAAATCTAGTGCCCTCCACACTTCCCTAACTAAATATACCAACTCCGAGTTCAGTCTATAGTGGGGAAAGGGGCAAAATCCACATAGCGGCCAAGGGAATTATTTTCCTCCATTAAATCGGCCATTCACATTTTTTTGCTTTCACTATTACCAGATTGATGTTTAGGAATTCGCTAACCTAAATGTTCGCTCAAGTAATATGAACCAGAACACACATGCATGGCATAAGGCCATAATGCATTTATTAAAACAGATTTCTGTAGGAATTAATAATGCTGCTTAGCACTTTATTGGTATTGCTGATAAATGTCTGTAAAGTCCACCCAATATCTGCTCATAGACTGGGCTACCTAAGCCATATACCTTTATTACTTGTAGTAGGAGGAAGAGAGAGCATTATGTGACCAATATTGGCCTGGAGACAGCCTTGGACCATACTATGAGTTAAACAATACAGTTTGCAGGCCATTACTTTTGCATTCTACAGCTATTACATTGTTACACTTGACTACAGCAACCTTACCATAGACAAATAATGCATACAGCTCTACTGCAATAGTTATGACAACACAATCACTATTTTGCTTACTGTTGTTGGAATTGTTTATTGTTTATTGCAACACAGTTGTTATTGTTCATTTATTGCACTACAGCTTTACTTGCCCATTTATTGCACTACAGTTCTACTTGCTCATTTTTTGTACTACAGTTTTTATGGTATATATTTCATTGCAGTAAATGCTTTACTCTTTCTTGCTTATTGCACTACAGTTAGCATAAGAAATCTGAACATACCACACTCATGGTGCAACCTGGCCAGGCTCCCTGCTTGGAACTAAACATTGTGAGTCCTGTCAGCTGCAGATGTTGGGAGGGAAGCACACCATTATGCATACCAGTTTTGCAGACATTCAGCTTGCATATTGGTAAAACAGAGGAAAACATACTTACATATTTCTGAGGTATTCCCAGCTCTAATTTCTTGGTCCCAGGCATTCAAAGTTCCCCTCCTTCTCATCTTCTGGTCATCATAATGGTGACAACACTGGTCTCCTGTATGGGGGATACCCTTAACACTGGTGACTTCCCTGGCCAACCAGTCCCAGGCCTCTGCCTTACACTCCAAGCCCTGAAAACCTCCCTGCAGCAGCCTGAGTTCATGATTTTTCACCAGGAGTACAACAAAGACCCTGGACTCCTGAACACCCCATCTCTGAGCCCAAAAGCAGACACCCCCACCAGTACCACCTGCCATATCCACAGTCAACTAGACTTCCAAGGAATGATGCAGAATTCCCGCCTATTGCGCTTAATATAGGCTGTTTTCCCACACTTACACGTCATTGACCAACATTCAAAAAAGCGCCACAGTGTTTAGCAGCATGCAAACCAGCTAAGCAGAGCTAAACAGTGCAAAAACTCGCACAACTGAGGTTTTAGCTAAGCTTAGCACCACACAAACAAAATTAGCCATTATCATGTTTAAGCAGTGTTCAACCCAGCAGACCAGTGACATATTTCACAAATCTGTTTTTAAAATTAAACATATATAATAAATTAGATTATAGACATCTTATCATTGCTACGGACTCAAACCCAGGACCTACTAAACATTAGACTGTATCCCTATCCATTTAACTACTTGGATATTACAGACACTAGTATACCTTCACATATACTACTGGGATACCTGTTAGTGCTGCTAAACACCACGGCATGCCGTACAAACACTCTTAAACCCAGACATAAATAATTAATGACATCCAGTTTCTATTTTTACATGTCTAGCAATTGTCGGCTATGTATGTATGACAGCTCATTGGTTAAGTGCTGTGACTATGGTGTACAGGGTCCTGGGTTCAAAAGCTGCAAAGGCTGCTTATTTCAGGGTAATCCTATGGGCTAGGCTTGTAAAGGCTCCAGGGCCATTAGCCTAGTACACACCTATGAACCTATAAAATTCACCCCATGGATCACTCCAGTGGCTCTACTCAAAAGAGGTGCCAGGAACTAAGGTTGGGTGGCATGATGCTAGGGTAATACTATGGGCTAGGATTGTAAAGACTCCAGGGCCAATAGCCTAGTACACACCTATGAACCTATGAGTGCTGCTTGGCTCTGTGGTGCTCTGCACAGCGCCAAGCAAACAGCAATTAAAATGAAAAAAGCAGACAAAAACAAAAATATTTAAAATTACAAAAATATGTAATTATGATAATTAATGACATCTGGTTTATATTTTTAGATGCCTGGCAGGTGTCAGCTGTCTATATGTAAGCACAGCGTAGCATTGTTGCGCTCTGCGCTGTGCCACCCAAACATGCAAAAAAATGTAAAAAATTAAAATAAAATATTACACATCTGACCCAATTCAGTGTTTCAACAGTAGCGGGGAGCAGTACAGGCCATCCACAACCACAATTAGCCTCTACACTTCTCCCTACACAGATTCAATAACCCTGTTCCTATGCTCTCCCTTGGCAGTGCACCATCAGTAATATGCACGGTGCACTGCCGAGGGGAAACTGTGGTAGTGTACATGGATACTTTGCGTGTAGGCTCTACATTTTATTAATTCCATACATCTCTTAAAGTGTGCAAGACACATCAAAGCTATCAGTGGGAAAATGCTCATCTGTTTAAAAGCTTTCCCATGATGTATGACAAAAGGGTAGCATACTGTTGTTTTGTGATATCTCATAATCTATGCAAATTAGCTATATAACATTTTCACAGTATTGCAACACAATATTGTTGGGAGGGTGGCCTAATGGTTAAGGTGTTTGCCTTACAAACACAAGGTGCGGGGTTTGAGTCTCACAAGGGATAATTGGCTAGGCTTAAAATGGCTCGCAAGGGCAGTTAGCTTAGTACTAATCTATGAACCTATGAACCTATATTAGTTTACAAATCCATGTATGTTAGCTGTCAAGTATCAGAGGCAATAAAAAGTATGAGTATTTCTTGAATCTGACAAAGAAATTTACATAGTAGTTTGTGTGTATTTCTATCAAAGGGAGGAGCATTAAAATCAAAAAAACAAAAGAGAAGTTACTGTCAAGCACTGATATCCCCTAAAGTCTATTTTTCTTAATGCTGTTGCATAAAATATTTGCCTTTTCATGCATATTAATCAGATCTTGCAGCATGTGCTAAAAATTAATACTAGAGGCAACTCAGGTGTATAAAAATGATTTCAGAAAATACTGTTGCATCATGGGTATGTTTCCATTTCCTGGTAGAGAGTCACTTTATGCAGAATTTGTTATTGTAAATAATATTATTTTCTGGGTTTGCAAGTATGACTTGCTAGTAAAGCAGAACGTTTTTGGTAAAAAAATATGAAAAAGAAATAGACTACTCAGCAAATAGTATTATAGACAAGTAAATAAAAAAATATGTGCACTGTATAATCAATTTAGAAAGTCTGAATGAATATACATAACTGTAAATTAGTCCCCTGATATTATTAATGACACATCCATCATAGTCATGTTTAAATGTTTCCTAAGTATAATGACAGATAATCATTAGCTTCAGATAAGCTAAAAGGATGTGTTGTATTCCTTGGGACAGTTTCTAAAAATATATATAATCCAACATTTAAATAATTTGTAGTAGTGGCCATCTTTGCTTCTGTGGAGATATGGACAGTTCCAGATTTAATATGCTTTGACCTGCTCAGGTGATGAGAAATCAATGTCCAGGGAGCCAAAGAGGGGAAAAAAGACTTGCAGATTTTTTTTTCTTTTCCAGCAATTCAGTAATGTTGTTCCTATTGCTTGAGAGGTTCTGTCATTTCATTGGCCTTCATTTCTTGAGTGTCTCAGAAAACTTGGTTGTGACAAGTCATCATTCTGCTCTTTGCTGAACGGGGCCAAAGAGGGGAAAAAAAGACTTGTGGATTTTTTTCTTTTCCAGCAATTCAGTAATGTTGTTCCTAGTGCTTGAGAGGTTCTATTATTTCATTGGCCTTCATTTCTTGACTGTCTCAGAGAACTTGGTTGTGACAAGTCATCATTCTGCTCTTTGCTGAACGATCCTGTGTGTGTTTAACACCTTAATTTCTTGAAAAATAAACTGCAGACCAGTTGTGGCAGTGACTAGCCTACTGCATGCTACAAGATCCTGCATAACGGTCCATTTAAAACTATGTGGCTTGATCAGCAAGAAATACTAATAAAGAAAATCCCTGTTTATGCATACAAAATCATCGTGGCCTGCATTTATTTGCTGCACAATGTCCCATTGCAAAAAAGGGGGCTTTTAAACTCTGTCAATTACTTTCAATGACCTTGTTAAATACAAAACAAAATAATTGTTGCAGATATCATTCAGATAGTCCAGTTTACAGCAACTACAACTACCTTAATTACAGACTGCCTAAATTCCTGCTGTCAGTAACATTTCATCATGTGCATAAAAAGTGTGTTACCATATCATTGCATATCCATATACCCCTTAAAATAAACTGTGAAATAATCTGTGCATCATAACAGTTAAAATAACAACCCTTCAAGACTTAAAACTAACAAAAGGCCTACTCTTCTGCTGCAAAAGAGTGTTTTTGCTGGCTCTGCATTCCCAAGTGGTCATAAACTGAAATGCATAGAGTTTTGTTACTTGCCTGGTTACTTCCATGAAGTGACATGACGTCAGTCTTCAGGTCCAGCATATTTCAATGTTAAGCATAAAAACAAATATTCCTAAATTCAGACTGCAAAAAAGTATCCCTTTTGAATATCTTTATTTCAGAAAGTTCCAGCACACTAAAAGATGAGTTTTTTTTTACCTGACAGCCAAAATGAACAATGAAAAACTGGCTTGGTCTGCACACCTGCTTCAAATTTAATAACTACATAAAGCTGTGCTGCCAAATCAAGAGCCTTGTGTCCACTGAGCATTATCACAATTCCATTAAAACCAGGATGATTGTCAGCTTGTAAGCAAGCTATCCATTTTAATTCACCTAATCAGTTCTATTCAAAAAATCTCCACCTGTCATATCAACAACAATAATTTCCAATAAGGTAAATGTAAACAAGTGACCAGTATTAACCTTAATATGCTTGTACAAGGCATTTAAATTATTCTTATTCCTGATGTCTCTAAAATGCTGTAGGACATGGTCTTTTAAGAGTCTGTTGGTCTTGCCAACATAAAATGCTTCACATAGCCTGCAGTTAGCTACATAATCCAGGTTACTGATTTTGCAATCCGCATGAAAATTAGCTGTAAAAACTTTCTGAGTTAAAGGATGTAAGAAAGCATTGGTACAAGACATTGAACTGCAAGCTTTGCAAACTCTACATGGGAAGGTGCCTACCCTATTGGATTTACTACCAAACTTCCTCCGAGCGCCATAAAAAAGCTATCTCTTAGGAGACAACTTGTTTTTAAAAACAAAACTGGGCTTGTCATGCATTGGTTCCCTAATCTTATTGTCAGAGAGAAGAATTGGACAATTCCTGGCAACAACATCACATACAATACTAATATTACTGCTATATGTGAGGGGTACTCTACATCTAACTTCCTTACTCTCTCGTATAGTGTTCATAGTCCTTCTATAGTAAGGTTCACCAATAATTGAGCTCATAGATCTTTAATGAAGATCACTCAGTCTCTTGCCTTTGATAACCTCTCTGCAGGAAATCTGATGAGAGTTTATCAATTATCATCTGTGGACCTTTCAAGTTAGTCTTAAAAATGTATGTAGAATGCATGCTGCAGCATTGTAATAAACTATTTTTCTAACAGCTGTTTCTATGCAATGATGTTTCAATAGTACCCTTTTCATTAAATTTTAAAGATACATCAAGGAAACACTGATTACTGCTTTCTAAATAATTGACAAAACTATGTAGAAGATCAACAGACCCTTTCCATAAAATAAAAATATCATCAACAAAGTGCTCATAAAAAAGTAAATGAGAACTAAAAGCATGATTCGTAAACAACACTTCACATTCATAGTTTCTGCTAATAAAGCTCTCCATCAAAAATAAAAATATAGTCTAAGATTAAGTCTAATAAAATGCACTACTACTGAAATCACTGTTTCTACACAAAAAACTCTTAATAGATTCCAAACCAAAATCAAATATTAAGAGTTACCAAAACAGCTCATCATTGGCATACTCAGATCGAGTAACACAATTCCCCAGCATCCTTAAGAAATTTTCTGTGTCTTTAAGGGCAGCTGGTGCCTTATCCAACAACACCCTTAATTGATGTTCAACAAAAATAGATAATGGCTCCATTACCCATCCACACCCCGAGATGATAGGTCACACTGGGGGATTTAAATCATGCCAGTTACATTTTAGATTTACTTCATAATGTATGCAGACTTAAACAGCAACTTTCAATTATTTGAAATGTGTTTTTTTCTACTACTGATTTGGGACTCTAGCCTCGCAATTTGATTGATAGCCCACTCCCATAATAATTACATCAGCCTCTTACATCATCTACACCCGTGAGCACCATGGCACCACCCCCCTCTCGGGTGATTGGATAACTGCCCTTCCATCTGATCCCTCCCAGTTTCCAGCCATTTATTTAGCCAGGCTCAAAGCTATCTAGTCCTTTTTTGCACTAACGTTACCACTTGGAAGCTGAAGAGAGGAAGAATCTGAGCAGAAAAGCCCTAACTTCACCACCTAGAACCAGGAGAGAGGAAGAATCTGAACAGAAGAGCCCCCAGTAACTCCTAGACTCAGGAAGAAGCTTGACAGTGAATATCCCAGACTGGAGTACCTTAAAACCATGCTCTTGGACCAAGAGGATTCCACCTCTCACTGCAGCTACTACAGAACAACCAGGTATAGATACTATAGCCATTGGGTCTGCATTTAACAACATTTCTATAATCTGCAGAACAATGAAAATTGTTGTTCCAGTGCACCACTCCACACTGCTACATTCTTTACACCAGAGGCACAATTTGCCTATGCTCAAAGAAGATCTGAGATTCTTATGTTTATTAAAAGAGTTTGTATACTCTGCAGTTCACTTGCTGGATGTTTATACCATGGGGACAGTAAGCCCACACAAAAGGTTCTGAGGTCTCAAACTTTACTCACTTTTTACATTTTTCCTCCTACTTGTGCACATTCATATGCTCTGTAAAAAAATGAGAACTGTGACTTGTTTTCTACTGTATGCTATTTCTCTGCATGCATGTGCTGTTCAGAAATGGGAATCACCTAGTGTAGCTTTAAGTGACTACCTCCCCTGCATATAAAAAGGGCTGCCTTTATCAAGAGGAAGAAGATTGGAGACTGGTCATATTAATCATACATATATATGAGCCTCTGATAAGCAGGCACTGTAAACCTTTTTTGTTATACAAGAGAATATTAGCCTTTCATATTATATGTCAGTCGATAATGAGCCCCATAAAAGTGGGCACAGCATCTCACATTACATATAATAAACTGGAAAAAGTTCTGTAATGAAACTTTCATACTTGGTTCCAAGGAATATGAGCTCCACTGATGCAGACACAGCCTCTCATTTTACATGTGTTAGAAAACAGACTAATAAAGTCTGGTGATAGCCTCATAAAAACAGGCATTTTCAATGATCAAAGTGTAAACCAGTCTATTAGATGGACCCGATGAAGCTCAGGTGAAAGTGTTTTCTTAAATATAGTTCTATAGTTGTAGCTCATAGTGTGTTGTCATGCTTTGTTTGTTAGAAGTTAAAAATAAAAATACCTTTTAACTAAGAATGAGGTTCCACAGGCTTCTGAGCTGGTAAACCCTCACAGGTCTTTCAGGAATATTCAAATAAAGGACTAACCTATAAGTTTTGGGATTGGCTCCTTGTTCTTTCATCTCCCAGATTTTCTTCCAATCAGCTCCCATGGACCCTTCCACCATTGTCTGTAACTGCCTTTAAATAACTAACTTGTTGAATGTCATGTATTATAACAAGAACACTCATCCACATACCTGCTTAACTAAATAAACTACTGGAAACTTCAACAAGGTGTCTTTATTCCTCCCACAGGGAGGGTATCAGAGAGAGAGAGAGAGACAGTCTCCTAGTTCTGCTAGCATAATCGGCTTTAGGCACCAGTGAACCCTGAGGTCATTGGGGACCCTCTGGTATTGGGGGCCCCTAACCACAGCAAGTTATCTTATTTTGATATTTTGCAACATGTCAGTCAAACCAGCAAAAGCTAGTACAGCAATCCTGTGCACTTAATAAACTAGATGGGTAATAACTCTTTTTTATACCTCCTTTAAAATTCAAATATACCTCTGGTTATAGCAACAGTGTTTTGTCAAATAACAGGTTTCACAATTTCATTAAATATTATACCATTGACATTGTACCCTTGGCTTAATTAAATCCTGCTGGTGGACATTCTCTCCACTGAAACTATCATCATAGCCAGCTTTAGGCAGCTACAATACCTGTGGCTGAAAAGGTGGGGGCCTTAATCATCCTTGACTGTTTATTCATTCATTTATTTTATTTTATTTTATTTTACTTTGCATTTGTTGACCGGGTTTTCCCGTCTGAGCTGACAGCCCCTTTTCAGCGGAGGCCTGGGGAGAAAAGCTCCACAATATTTTCATTTACATTTAAAAAATTTGCACAAAGAAAACATTAACAATGCTTAAGCAGAAAATATACAAATACAAAAGGAAAATCTAACATTCTAATTAGAAAAAAAAGTACAATCATAGAAAACGTGTAGGGTAACTGAGTTTACATTACATTTGGAAATATATTAACATTGAGAGAAAAAAAGAATAAGGCAATTGTTGTAGATACAGCCAGGTAGTTGTAATAAGAGAAGATATGCAGGGGGTACATTAGCAAGGGGTGTATTAAGAGGGAGCACAAGAGAATAATCAAGTTAAGGGAGGAAGACAGATGGTTGTTAATGTGAACAGGAATAAGTGGAAGGCTGACAAAGAAATAGAGATTGGAAAGGATGGCAGCATAAGGGAGATGAGTACAATGGCATATCCAGTGGCTTTTTAGTAAGTCTTTGACAGCTGATTTGAATACTTTTGGTTGTTTAAGAGATCGAATCTCCAGTGGGAGTTTGTTCCAGGAGATGGTAGGGTGATAGCTATAAAAGTGTTGACCAACTTTGCTCTTGGGTTTGTAGATGTGTAGTAGGTTTTGGTCTGAGTTTTGGAGGGACCTAGAAGGGGTGTATGAGGAGATGAGGAGTCAAGCTAGGACCGAAAGAAGGTTGGTAAAGGATAGAGTGAATAATCTGAAGTTGTGAGATGAGAGGGTAGTTCCAGCCAGTTTAAGTGTTTTAAAGAAAGACAGTGGTGGGATCTGTAGGTTTGATTAGCAGCAAATCTAGCCACTTTGTTACAGGTATTTTCTAATTTAGTTAGGAGGGTGGTTTTAGTTACGCGGTAGTGGTGCTGTGGTAGCGTTGTCACCTCACAGCAAGACGTTGTCCCATTGATTCTCAGCTAGAGCGTCTTCTGTGTGGAGGCATGCGTGAATGAGCATGCCTTTGTTGCAGGTTGTGCGTCAGGGCTGGTAACTCGGCACGTAAAAATCCACTACCAAACATTAGCAGACCGGAGTTCTGCTGTGGCGACCCCTAACCGGGATAAGCCGAAAGACACAACAACAACAAAGTTAGGAGTGTGGTTTTGAGGTTAGAGAGGATCTGAGAGCTTTACATTAGGCTTGGTATGAGGTAGGTGTGAGAGAGGGTAACCCTGGCATTGTTGGATAGGTATTTTTTTGTTTCTGTACAAGAGGCCGTTTTTGATGTTTTTTTTTTTTAATACAGTTGTTGACATGCAAACTGAATTTCAGTTGGTCATCAATTAATACCTCTAGAAGTTTAGTGTGGAGTTCGACTATGATAGGTGTATTATCTAGAGAGTGGATAGTAAAGGTGGATTTGAGGTTATTTAGGCATTTGTGGAGAAAAAGTAAGAGTATAGTCTTTTTACCATTAAGAATTAGCTGGTTATGTGAAAGCCAGGTCTCAATGGAATTGAAGGATTTCTGAGTAATGGAATATATGTCAGGGGGGGTCTGCTATGGTGATGACTGTAGAATTCATTTTCTGATTATGCTCCTTAACCAAAATGGGGTTGTGATATGATCCTGTTAGGATAAAGCTGATAATCAGTGAATGAACAAGAGCAAGGAAAGCAGAAGAGATCAGCAGCCCAGAATGAATGGATTTTAAGAAAAGCTGATGCTTCCCATCTTCAAGAATGTTTTTCTCTTTCAGGGAGTTTTATATGTACTAGCAGAACACTAGATACTATGACTCTCAACTTTTTGTTCAAGAATTCTGGGCAAAGCCAAAAATAATAGCAGAATAAATGCTTAAAAACTGAGGAACACATTTTAAGCATTACTCTAATTCCTTAAAAAGTTAATAAAATAACAAATTTTGCATCAGTATTCATTTTGGGTGATAACAAGTATGAAATCTTGATGCCTGTGCTTACTGACTTTCTGTAAGGCTCCCTCTTGAAATGTTAGCACTCGAAATGCTGAGTGCTGAAACACAACATATATATATATATATATATATATATATATATATATATATATATATATATATATATATATATATGCGCTAAAAATCTAGGAAAAGAGCAAATTCCTAACTTTGCACTTCTCCTATAATTTTTTTTTCAGAGAGCAAGCCCTTCCCTGCACAGCCCCATCTCCAAACTTACCACCTCCAAGATTACCATACCTCAGACAAAAGGGAATATTCCTGGAAATGGCCATCTTGGACTTAGTATATATACTGTAAGTCTGCTTTTCTTTTGGCCATTCAATCTCTGTATTTTGAACTTACCCTAAGGGTCCTGACATTTCAAATGGATACTCTGTCTGTAATCCTAAATGATTTACCAGCAAATCAAACTTTTTACGAGACAGAGCAAAATTATGAAGCAAAATCCGGAACAGTCTGTGAAATCAAGTACAGTGGTAGGTGTGGTTTACTCCTCAATGAGGTAAATAAAAATGACTTATCCCTCTTGTTGTTTGAGGACTGCAAAACAACAGTCACTGATCTGGTGTGGCAGCACCAGTGTTGCACAATGCACTGCTATTTGCTGAAATAAGTGCACAACTTGTATTGATATAGCTTATGTGTCTCTGTAAATGTAACAAGCTGGCTATAATTTATTTCCCTTTCTAACATAAACTTTATCAGCACTGCGATTATACTTATGTGTGTGTGTGGGTGGGAGACGTTGCATTGTATTTAAAAGTAACAAGCTGACTATATTTTCTTATACTTACTATCACAAACAAGGACCTTACACATGACGGGATTATGAGTACAAAATTCCTATGTGTACACATATCAGAGGATCTCTTGTGGTCGGGAAACACCAGCCTACTGGTCAAGAAAGTGCACCAATGCCTCCACTTTTTAAGAAGGCTGAAAAAGCTAAGCTTCCTCCTCATATTCTCTCCACCTTCTATAGAGGTGCAATAGAGAGCATCCTCACTTGCAACTTCACAGCATGGTTTGGAAGCTGCACAGTTACAGAAAGGAAGATGCTACAAAGAGTGGTGAGGGTTGCAGAGACGGTAACAGGTTCCAGTCTTCCATTGATACAACAACTTTATTCTGCAAGAAGCATCCGAAAGGCCACCAAAATAATACAGGACACCACCCATCCTGCACATCGACTGTTTAAGCATCTGCCATTGGGCAGGAGATATTGCAGCATCTGCTGCAGGACTACAAGATTCAATAACAGTTTCTACCCTACAGTGATTAGACTTCTGAACTCGGGCACTAGTCCCAGGGGTCTGGATACATAATAAGTCAATTTTTATTTCTTTGTGTAATATATGCTTACATATACTCCAAGTAAGTGCAATATTTATTTATTATATCCATACTCAGTATTATTTAACCCACTCAAGTGCAGTATTAGAGAAATAGGCATTGTTCAGTCTGTAGTGTGTTTTGTATTACTTAAATAGTGTAGTTAATTTAACTCAGGGAGGGTATTCTTTTCATATATGAGTGTTGGTAAATGTCTCTGCACTTTCTTACGTGTGTTGGGAGTAGTATTGTATTTGTTAGTTATGCTTATTCCTCTACTTGTATGTGTTGTTTCACTTTCTTTTGTAATCTCAAGAATTGAGCTGATGCACACAATTTTGTTTAGGCTACACATGTATAGTTCTAAATGACAATAAGGTTTACTTTGACTTTGATAGGTGGCTATCTTTGGAAGTTTGGCAGGAAGAGGATGTGTAAAAGCAACTGTTTGTTGCATTTGTGGCATAGTGAGTAGCATTGCCATCTCAAAGTGCTTTGCACTGGTTGAGTTCTTGGCTATGTGGAGTCTGCATGCCCTAACTTGTCTGTGTGAGTGGCTATCCATGTGTTCTGGTTAACCACAGCACCTCAAAAACATGGAGCAGGTGAAGTGAAATTTCCCGTTTCCCTGAAGATGTGCAGTGTGTGTGTGTGTGTGTGTGTGTGTGTGTGTGTGTGTGTGTGTGTGTGTGTGTGTGTGTGTGTGTGTGTGTGTGCACGTGTGTGTGCATGTGTGTAAAATATCACTGATTTTTATCTGTGCACACACACACACAATAATGCTGGGACACATACATTACTTTTGTAGGCTCATACATAAATACTAGGCTATCGGTTTCCAGACTGTTACAAGCCTAGCTAGTAACAGGAGATCAAAATCAAATCCTGCACCTTGTATCTGTTAGTTAAAGACCTTAACCCTTATGCCAACACTGCCCTCTCTTCTGGGTAGCAGTAAAAATGCAGCTAACAAGTAATCATATTTCACAAGTAAGGCATAAAATATATTACAGAACATTCAAGCACTTAAATCTTTTAGGAGTCTTGTGGATCCCACACCCTAGACTGTATAAATGGATTTTGATGTGAACTTAATGGCAGAGTGTGCCCTCAACCGTACCCATTCTAAAACCAACCCTGCTCAGATAGGTCTGTACTGAAGGCTGTTGTAGGTTTTGTGTGTGCGTGGGGGGGAGATGCTGGGGATTGTGTGGTCATTGCTTCTTTAATTTTAATCACAGTGAAACATTAGAGGTGTGCACATGAGGTCATTATAGCTTGTGTTTGTGGACAGTGTGGTTATTGCTTCTTTTACTTTTCTCACAGATCTCACAAATGTACTAAGAAGGTTACTATAGCTTGTGTAAGGGCAGGTTAATGTATCTGAGCATCAAAGTGAAATACATTAGTGTAATCATCATTTTTTTCACTTTCTTCACAATCACACATCAGACATTGTATACAAATGACTACCTCTGGGGGCAGGGATGAGAAGTGAGGAGGCATGCTATTCATATGTATGAGAGCAGTCACTTTATGGAGGCAGGCAGCATTCCCAGATAGGATTTGTGTATTCTCGCAACAACTGTCTTGTTAGTTTATTATGAGCTGCTATTTTGTCAGCCATGAACATTAAGCTTTGGGCACATCTTATGCCTTCCTTGAAAGTCAGAATAAATAAACTGAAATTCTTTTCTTAGTCATACTTTCTGTTCAGGCCACTATTGGATTTAAAGGTTGGGAAATGCTCTAAAATACATCCAATAGCATCTATGGCTTCTGCTGGTCCCAGCTTGAGTTATTTCCTTAGTGGTTATTACTGTGCTGTTTTGGTCAGGGAAAGGTGTGTTGAAAGGATGCAAGGAAAACTAAAGTTGAACAGCAACACTAAATTTCTTTCCCTAATCATAATTTATGTTCACGCCATCACCGGATGAAAAGATCATATAAGAAGAAAAAAACTTTAAATGCACTTCAAAGTATATAGAAAGTCATTGCTTCTTAAAAAAGCTGAATAGTAATACAAAATGTGAGAAAAAAAGCCATGTGCATGGTGTGGGAAGCCCAAGATGGGGAAAAACAGAGGGGTGCACTGGGCGATGTGTGTGTGTGTGTGTGTGTGTGTGTGTGTGTGTGTGTGTGTGTGTGTGTGTGTGTGTGTGTGTGTGTGTGTGTGTGTGTGTGTGTGTGTGTGTGTTTGTGTGTGTGGAGGGGGCATGAAACAGTAGGCAGTGCTAGGGTTCCCTGTACATGGAGTTTTTGTAATGCATCATTGTCACAACTAAATGCCAGTAAATATGAATGTCCCTTTGTGAGATGGGCCAGCATTGTGTGGTACACAGGCCTGTCAGAATACAAGAACATTGTAGCTACAGGTTAGTCTGTGTGTACTACTCCTAAAACATTTATTGCATGAACTAAGAGGTTGTTTAGAAGGGCTAACAGTGACAGGGTGACACTTAGACTAGAAATGCACAGGGGACCCTGAAACTGACATTTGCTGGGTGCCCCCAAAATGCTAACACCGGCTCTGTCTGCTAGCTAAAGTGATTTTATCTGGACTAATCCTTTATACTCATAATCTTAAGATAACATAAACCCAACCAGTTACAACTGGCCAGATCAAAGGCTTAGACTGCTAGTTAACTGTTCTTTCAAACTGTCAGTATGACAGTTTTGGTATAATGTTTTCCTGTTTTCAAATAGGAAAATAGAATGGCTGTTGGTTGTTAGAAAAATAAAATGTAATTTGCTTTTCTAATAATGTCTGAGTGATACTTCTTAACATTATCATTTCCATGACAATGCTTAGTAAATCATGTCAGCCTGTAGGTACTACCTTGCTGACTTAGTTTTAGGTATGCATCCATACCAGGACTTCAGAAATTAGACTTTGAAAAACACTGATGAGTATACTCATCTCAAGAGTATAGGGAATCATCTGTAAGAATGACTACACTCTTACAGGATACACAGGAACTCTGCTTTCATGGCATGTATATTCTTTTAGAAATGAATGATGTAATACAACTTTACAATACTCACTACTTGCATATACTCACCTTCAGCAATTTTTTTGAATCAACCACTTGAGCACATAATTCACACTGCAAGAACATATTTTCCTAATACATTTCATTCAGCATCATAGTGCATTCATTATATACATATCTGATAAGCAACCTTTCAGCAGAATGTACTGAAAGAACTAGTTAATTTAAGGAATATACTGAAGGATGTAGAACAGCAACAAGGTCCAGATGCGGACAGAGAAGAAATGAAGAAAATGGCAACTGGATCCATTAGAATGGAAATGATTATACTCTTCAAAAAGTCAACAATTGCTAAGAAAAAAGATGCATTGATTAAAGAGACAAGCAGATGAAGAGAGAACAGAAGTAATTAAGTAAATAAGAGGCAAAGCAGAGAATACTCGCTTGGCAACAGTTAGCTATTGTTTTTGCTAAACTACAGAACTGCTGACATAGAGGAGGTGTGGATCGGTGTATGAACATATATATAATTTGAAGGGAAAATCCATCAATAAGTACTGTTTGTTTTTTGCTAAACTATGATGTGAACTTTAATTGACTGAATGTTTGGGACAATAAGTGAAAGGAAGAAAGGAACATGATAAAAATGTGGACTGATAGAGTCATGAAAGCAACTTTGATGTAACAAAGTTAAATAATAAAAATTGTAAGAAATGTACTAAATGACAATTTTAATAACCAGTGATTTATTTATTTATTTTATTTTATTTTATTTCACATTTCTTAACCGGGTTGGTCCAGCTGAGTTACAGAAAACCCATTTTCACTGGAGACCCAAGGAGAAAAGTTCCAATAACTTCTATAGCAATAAAAATTAAACAGAAACATTATGCATAAGATAAAACACAGTGCAAACTGAAATGCCGGTACACAGAACAAATTATAGTTGTCACATAAGAAAGTGTGAGTACTAAAAATATAAACAAACAGTTTAGTCACAGTGCTGAAAATCTAGCATGCACTAATTTGTGTCTTTCGGCTTTTCCCGGTTAGGGGTCGCCACAGCGGAACTCCGATCTGCTAATGATTGGTAGTGGATTTTTATGTACCGGGTTACCAGCCCTGATGCACAACCTTCAACGAAGGCATGCCCCATTCACGTATGCCTCCACATAGAAGACGCTCTAGCTGAGAATCGAACGGGACAACATCTTGCTATGAGGCGACAACGCTACCGCAGCACCACCACCGCAGTTCATGTGCTAATATTTACAAGAATTAGAAGAAATGTCAAGACACTTCCTAAGTAGAGGTTGTAGAATGTGACTAGACAGAGGTATATGGGAGGTTAAGTGGGGTGATTGTAGTGACAGATCTTGGAGTTAAGCAGGTTATCTTTAGTGTATTTTTAAAGTTGTTGGCATGAGTTATACTTCTGATATGTAATGAGAGTTTGTTCCAACTATGAGAGACAGAGTATTTATAAAGGTTTTTGCCTATATTTTTACAGGGTTTATAGATCAGTAGTAAGAGTTGGTTGGAACTACGAAGAGGACGACTGGGGGTGTAATAGGCCAGATGTTTGGAAAGTGATGGGCAGGTAGTGGGGTTATTGAGAAGCGAGTGAGCAGTCTGGAGTTGAGTGAGAATAAGTTGATGTGGGAGTTCAAGCCAGTGAAGTTTCTGTAGGGTCAGGCAGTGGTGGGAGGAGTAGGGATGATTTACAGAAAATCTAGCAACTTTATTGTGTGTTGATTCGAGTTTGTGAAGAAGGGAAGATTGTAGGCTAGTCAGGATAGGGGAGGCATAGAGTAGGGTGGTAGAAAGAAAGTTTGAGCAAAGGGCAAGTTTGGATTCTGCACTAAGGTATTTTTTTATTTCTGTAAAGTAGGCCTAATTTTTTTTTTTATGCTTTGTAGTACATATAGGTCAAATTTTAGTTGGTTATCAATAGTGGTGGCAAGGTGTTTAGCTTGTGTTTCAACTTTTATAATAGTGTTGTTGAGAGTAGAGATTGAAAAGGTAGATTTGCAATGGGAGAGGGAGTTAGGCAGAAAAAGGCGGAGCTTTGTTTTATTGGTATTGAGGATGAGCTGATTGTCATTGAGCCATCTTTCTACAGAAAAAAAGGAGTTTTGTGTAGGTGTTAACAGGTCTGTCAAGTTATCAGAGAGAGATATCAATGTGGAGTCATCTGTATATTGGACAATAGAGGAGTGACCACAAGAAGTATGGAGGTTATTGGCAAAGATGCTGAATACCAGAGGGCCAAGGATGGAGCCTTGGGGTACCTCAGTTTGGATAGAGAGGAAAGGGGAGCAAGAGTTAAGCCATCTAATCAATTGCTGTCTGTTAGAGAGGTAGCTGGAGAACCAGTTGAGGGCAGTGTGACAGAGGTTGAGATGGGATAGTTTGGAGAGGAGTAGAGAGTGAGAAACAGTGCCGAAGACTTTAGATAGATCGAGGAACAGGCAATATACAAGTTTGTTGTTGCCTCTGGCCATAGCAACAGTTTCAGAGAAGGAAATAAGGGCAGTGGAGGTGCTGTGTTTAGGACAAAAGCTGTGTTGTGTAGGAGTGAGGATATTTTCTTGGATAAGATATGTAATTAGTTGAGAATGGATACATTTTCAAGGATTTTAGACAGAGGAAAGAGGATAGCAATGGGTCTGAGGTTGCTAGATTCAGTTGAATTACCACCCTTGTGTAGAGGTATAGTGTAGAAAGATTTCCAGAGGCCAGGAACTATGGATTCTTGAATGGATCTATTAATTAAAATAGAGACAGGAAAAGCAATAGAGTCAGCAGCTATTTTAAGGAACTGAAGAGGAAGGTTGTTAATAGAGGGAGAGCAGGGTTTAAGTTTCAGGAGTAGTTTTCTGATGTAGGAAATAGAGACAGGTTTGAATGAGAAAGAGTTGGCATTGGCAGTCTGAATGAGAGGAGTAGACTGGTTTGTGTTACAAGCATTTGTAGTAGAAGATGAGTTATTAGGAATGAGCTTAGCAATAGTCTCTATGAAGTATTTGTTAAGAGGTGTCACAGTCTCTATTGGGGTGTTGTTAGGGAAGGGGTTGGGGGTAGTGGGGTTACCAGGATGGAGAATTTTGTTAATAGTACTCCAAAATCTTTTAGGGTTGGTGTAGTGATTAGTCTGAGCTTGGATGTAGTAGTTTTTCTTATCTTGGTGGATGTTTTTTTAGTGAGGTTCCTAAGTTCTCTGTAGTCTTGTAACTGTGATTAAATTTTAGCCAGAGTTTCCAAGCCTTATCTCTTTTTGCCATGAGGGAGACAGTATTTCTAGTGAGCCAGGGGGCATAGCTGGATTTGACCTTGATTTTCCTTAAGGGAACTAGGGAGTTCCGGATGTCAAGAAAGATGTGGTTAAATTTAAGTACAGCCTCATTAATGGGCAGAGAGTGCAGGAAAGACCAGTTGATAGAGGAAAGATAATTATTCAGAGTATCTTGGTTAAAGTTGGTGAGTTTTCCACAGTCTCTGTAGAGGTGAGGTCTCTATAGTTGGGGGGAGTATTGATAGAAGTGAGTTGGCAGGTGGTCACTTATAGTGCTGGAGAGGGTACAGGGATTATGGTACATGTGAGGTTTGTTAGTGAGGATCCAATCTAGAGTGGACTTGGGTATGTTTTTATGTAGGTAGGTGGGGGTGGAGACCAGTTGAGAAAAGCTGTGGAGACTGATGCTGTGTTGGGGAGAGTGAATATTTAGGTCATTCCAATCTATGCTAACATCTCCAAGGATTAAAGTTTCATAGGCAATATTTTGTGATAAACAAAAAAGTATTTGTTCAAGGATTGGGATGTTTTTACCTGGTGGGATGTAGATGGATAAAATAGCAATTTTCTGTGGGTATTTAAGTGACAGTTTAGAATGAGAAGTTCAGCAGGTTGAAAATTTGGTTGGGAGAGATTAAACTGTTTAGAATAGAATAGGGTGATCTGTTGGACAGCCAATTTGCAATCCAATGGATAACATAGGGGTTTACATTAAGCTTGTCTAAATGTTTAATAATACCAACATGGGGGATAATGTTTGTTAAAAGCCTTGGACAGATCAAGATAAACAGTGTACACTGAGTGACCACTGTCCACAGGTGTCTAGTTCCTTTCAAAACACTTTATCATGCTTTTCCACCACTTCCTCTATCAACTTAATCTAATTGGATACCTTTTGGCTCACAAATGGTATCTGTCCCCAATTTAATGTAAGCTTCTGTAGCCATCTCCTTTCTTTCAAATCAGGACCATCAATTTTCATCAAAATTAATGTCAAATGTTCCTTTTGGTTCTCACAGCATACACCCTACTGAGAAACTTTCTCCAGTATCTGTTTTAACTGTTGAGGCTTGCAATGTCCTTTTTGGAAACAGTGAACAAAACATTTTCTTAAAAATAAACAGTACTTCTGTCCTTGTGTATCAATCTCCAAGTCAGTATCATTTATTTAAAAGCAGAATAAATCACACATTTTATTGTTTAATACTGAAGACACTGGCCACTCTTTCTTTTCTTCTGAAACCTATTTTATATTAATTTCTCAAAAACTTGTATATTCATTATTTTCATCAAATTTCCTTTTTATACAGAATGTTCATTTTATATTTTCCAGCTTCCAGCAATTATATTTTTCTTTACACACACACACACACACACACACACACACACACACACACACACACACACACACACACACACACACTTTTTTTGTTTTATTTTTACAAAGACAGCAAAAACGTTTTACCTTTATCAGAATTTTTAATTCACGCACATTAGTTTCCTCAAATGTATAATCTCTGTATATACATCATATATTTTATTCTTGGAATCATTACATTTAATTCAGGTAAATGGAGCATTAAAATCAAAAACAGAAGCAATGCAGACACTATATCTGTTGCATGAATCACATCCACATGAGGAATATATTTAGAAAAAACAAGCTTCAGTAACTCCACTTGATAAATGTTTTTATCCAGCAAAGGACTTCATCAGAACTAGTGTGAACGTCATTTCACACACTTATAAGTCATGTGATTTAGTTAAGTGGCTGTTAAAGTTCATCTCCACTGCATAAGAAACTTTCAACTGAATATAAATAAAAGTAGAAATGAGCATGAATAAAACATATAATAAAAATACTGATAATAACATAGAATCAACAAATGTTGTTAAAAACGTAATTTAAAATCATATTATCATAAAAAAGTGTCGTGCAACAGATATCAGTATGACTTTTTAAATAAGGTCCAAAATATAAGCAAAAATTGTTCCACTTTTCCCTATGCACCCAAGACTGCATGTGTAAATAATAGTGCAGAAATTACAATTCAGCAGCTTGCATTTTCAAAACACAACCAACAGATATCTTGTCATTCATCTCATGGGGTGCATCAGCATTTACCTTTATCTGCCATAAGAGTTCTTTTTATTCAATCGTATATACCCATGACCCTCCCCTGGTTTATAAAGGACTTGTTTAATGATACAGAAATAAAATTAATTACACTTCTAACATTCCAACGTGCTTGTACATTGCATTTGTTTCTTTTCTTTTCCTAATCTCGTAAACATATTCATATATCCTTTTCCTAAGGCTTCTCTTTGTTTTTTTCCATACAATATGATTTGCAGATGTCACAAATGACTACATAAATGACCTCTAACATCCTACAATAATACTTTTCTTTCAACTCAAATGCACCGCATGTTTTTAATTTTAAACTCTAATCTTCATAAATACTTTACCAGAAAGGCTCATCCAGACTCTGCTACACTTTGCTGTGAAGGAAAGGTTAGTTTGCTTTTATTTTTTGTATTACTGTATTGCCTTTCTATATTTTGAATACTGTAGTTTGTTTTCTTTACCTTGTGTTTTGCTTGCATTCTGTTTTAACAGCATATTAAAACTTCAAAAGAGACCACAGCTCTCTCTGTTCTGAGTCAGGCAGAAATAAGAACTGATTAATTAAGGACTCATTCATAAGACAGAAGAGGTCACTTAAGGTTAATCACTTGTTAACAGAGGGGGTGGAGCTAGGAACTAAAATTTCTATTTAAGGAGTAAACTAAAACATTTCAGAGCTTTACCAGAAAGGCTCATCCAGACTCTGCTACACTTTGCTGTGAAGGAAAGGTTAGTTTGCATATTTTTTTTGTATTACTGTATTGCCTTTCTATATTTTGAATACTGTAGTTTGTTTTCTTTACCTTGTGTTTTGCTTGCATTCTGTTTTAACAGCATATTAAAACTTCAAAAGAGACCACAGCTCTCTGTTCTGAGTCAGGCAGAAATAAGAACTGATTAATTAAGGACTCATTCATAAGACAGAAGATGTCACTTAAGGTTAATCACTTGTTAACAGAGGGGGTGGAGCTAGGAACTAAAATTTCTATTTAAGGAGTAAACTAAAACATTTCAGAGCTTTACCAGAAAGGCTCATCCAGACTCTGCTACACTTTGCTGTGAAGGAAAGGTTAGTTTGCTTTTATTTTTGTATTACTGTATTGCCTTTCTATATTTTGAATACTGTAGTTTGTTTTCTTTACCTTGTGTTTTGCTTGCATTCTGTTTTAACAGCATATTAAAACTTCAAAAGAGACCACAGCTCTCTCTGTTCTGAGTCAGGCAGAAATAAGAACTGATTAATTAAGGACTCATTCATAAGACAGAAGAGGTCATTTAAGGTTAATCACTTGTTAACAGAGGGGGTGGAGCTAGGAACTAAAATTTCTATTTAAGGAGTAAACTAAAACATTTCAGAGCTTTACCAGAAAGGCTCATCCAGACTCTGCTACACTTTGCTGTGAAGGAAAGGTTATTTTGCTTTTATTTTTTGTATTACTGTATTGCCTTTCTATATTTCGAATACTGTAGTTTGTTTTCTTTACCTTGTGTTTTGCTTGCATTCTGTTTTAACAGCATATTAAAACTTCAAAAGAGACCTCAGCTCTCTCTGTTCTGAGTCAGGCAGAAATAAGAACTGATTAATTAAGGACTCATTCATAAGACAGAAGAGGTCACTTAAGGTTAATCACTTGTTAACAGAGGGGGTGGAGCTAGGAACTAAAATTTCTATTTAAGGAGTAAACTAAAACATTTCAGAGCTTTACCAGAAAGGCTCATCCAGACTCTGCTACACTTTGCTGTGAAGGAAAGGTTAGTTTGCTTTTATTTTTTGTATTACTGTATTGCCTTTCTATATTTTGAATACTGTAGTTTGTTTTCTTTACCTTGTGTTTTGCTTGCATTCTGTTTTAACAGCATATTAAAACTTCAAAAGAGACCACAGCTCTCTCTGTTCTGAGTCAGGCAGAAATAAGAACTGATTAATTAAGGACTCATTCATAAGACAGAAGAGGTCACTTAAGGTTAATCACTTGTTAACAGAGGGGGTGGAGCTAGGAACTAAAATTTCTATTTAAGGAGTAAACTAAAACATTTCAGAGCTTTACCAGAAAGGCTCATCCAGACTCTGCTACACTTTGCTGTGAAGGAAAGGTTAGTTTGCTTTTATTTTTTGTATTACTGTATTGCCTTTCTATATTTTGAATACTGTAGTTTGTTTTCTTTACCTTGTGTTTTGCTTGCATTCTGTTTTAACAGCATATTAAAACTTCAAAAGAGACCACAGCTCTCTCTGTTCTGAGTCAGGCAGAAATAAGAACTGATTAATTAAGGACTCATTCATAAGACAGAAGAGGTCACTTAAGGTTAATCACTTGTTAACAGAGGGGGTGGAGCTAGGAACTAAAATTTCTATTTAAGGAGTAAACTAAAACATTTCAGAGCTTTACCAGAAAGGCTCATCCAGACTCTGCTACACTTTGCTGTGAAGGAAAGGTTAGTTTGCTTTTATTTTTGTATTACTGTATTGCCTTTCTATATTTTGAATACTGTAGTTTGTTTTCTTTACCTTGTGTTTTGCTTGCATTCTGTTTTAACAGCATATTAAAACTTCAAAAGAGACCACAGCTCTCTCTGTTCTGAGTCAGGCAGAAATAAGAACTGATTAATTAAGGACTCATTCATAAGACAGAAGAGGTCACTTAAGGTTAATCACTTGTTAACAGAGGGGTGGAGCTAGGAACTAAAATTTCTATTTAAGGAGTAAACTAAAACATTTCAGAGCTTTACCAGAAAGGCTCATCCAGACTCTGCTACACTTTGCTGTGAAGGAAAGGTTAGTTTGCTTTTATTTTTGTATTACTGTATTGCCTTTCTATATTTTGAATACTGTAGTTTGTTTTCTTTACCTTGTGTTTTGCTTGCATTCTGTTTTAACAGCATATTAAAACTTCAAAAGAGACCACAGCTCTCTCTGTTCTGAGTCAGGCAGAAATAAGAACTGATTAATTAAGGACTCATTCATAAGACAGAAGAGGTCACTTAAGGTTAATCACTTGTTAACAGAGGGGTGGAGCTAGGAACTAAAATTTCTATTTAAGGAGTAAACTAAAACATTTCAGAGCTTTACCAGAGAGGCTCATCCAGACTCTGCTACACTTTGCTGTGAAGGAAAGGTTAGTTTGCTTTTATTTTTGTATTACTGTATTGCCTTTCTATATTTTGAATACTGTAGTTTGTTTTCTTTACCTTGTGTTTTGCTTGCATTCTGTTTTAACAGCATATTAAAACGTTGAAAGAGACCACAGCTCTCTCTGTTCTGAGTCAGGCAGAAATAAGAACTGATTAATTAAGGACTCATTCATAAGACAGAAGAGGTCACTTAAGGTTAATCACTTGTTAACAGAGGGGGTGGAGCTAGGAACTAAAATTTCTATTTAAGGAGTAAACTAAAACATTTCAAAGCTTTACCAGAAAGGCTCATCCAGACTCTGCTACACTTTGCTGTGAAGGAAAGGTTAGTTTGCTTTTATTTTTTGTATTACTGTATTGCCTTTCTATATTTTGAATACTGTAGTTTGTTTTCTTTACCTTGTGTTTTGCTTGCATTCTGTTTTAACAGCATATTAAAACTTCAAAAGAGACCACAGCTCTCTCTGTTCTGAGTCAGGCAGAAATAAGAACTGATTAATTAAGGACTCATTCATAAGACAGAAGAGGTCACTTAAGGTTAATCACTTGTTAACAGAGGGGTGGAGCTAGGAACTAAAATTTCTATTTAAGGAGTAAACTAAAACATTTCAGAGCTTTACCAGAAAGGCTCATCCAGACTCTGCTACACTTTGCTGTGAAGGAAAGGTTAGTTTGCTTTTATTTTTGTATTACTGTATTGCCTTTCTATATTTTGAATACTGTAGTTTGTTTTCTTTACCTTGTGTTTTGCTTGCATTCTGTTTTAACAGCATATTAAAACTTCAAAAGAGACCACAGCTCTCTCTGTTCTGAGTCAGGCAGAAATAAGAACTGATTAATTAAGGACTCATTCATAAGACAGAAGAGGTCACTTAAGGTTAATCACTTGTTAACAGAGGGGTGGAGCTAGGAACTAAAATTTCTATTTAAGGAGTAAACTAAAACATTTCAGAGCTTTACCAGAAAGGCTCATCCAGACTCTGCTACACTTTGCTGTGAAGGAAAGGTTAGTTTGCTTTTATTTTTGTATTACTGTATTGCCTTTCTATATTTTGAATACTGTAGTTTGTTTTCTTTACCTTGTGTTTTGCTTGCATTCTGTTTTAACAGCATATTAAAACTTCAAAAGAGACCACAGCTCTCTCTGTTCTGAGTCAGGCAGAAATAAGAACTGATTAATTAAGGACTCATTCATAAGACAGAAGAGGTCACTTAAGGTTAATCACTTGTTAACAGAGGGGTGGAGCTAGGAACTAAAATTTCTATTTAAGGAGTAAACTAAAACATTTCAGAGCTTTACCAGAAAGGCTCATCCAGACTCTGCTACACTTTGCTGTGAAGGAAAGGTTAGTTTGCTTTTATTTTTGTATTACTGTATTGCCTTTCTATATTTTGAATACTGTAGTTTGTTTTCTTTACCTTGTGTTTTGCTTGCATTCTGTTTTAACAGCATATTAAAACTTCAAAAGAGACCACAGCTCTCTCTGTTCTGAGTCAGGCAGAAATAAGAACTGATTAATTAAGGACTCATTCATAAGACAGAAGAGGTCACTTAAGGTTAATCACTTGTTAACAGAGGGGGTGGAGCTAGGAACTAAAATTTCTATTTAAGGAGTAAACTAAAACATTTCAGAGCTTTACCAGAAAGGCTCATCCAGACTCTGCTACACTTTGCTGTGAAGGAAAGGTTAGTTTGCTTTTATTTTTTGTATTACTGTATTGCCTTTCTATATTTTGAATACTGTAGTTTGTTTTCTTTACCTTGTATTTTGCTTGCATTCTGTTTTAACAGCATTTTAAAACTTCAAAAGAGACCACAGCTCTCTCTGTTCTGAGTCAGGCAGAATTTTTTCCCAGCCTCCCACCCATTTAAGTTGTCTTGTTAAATACCACTGTCTTTCTAGTTGCCCGCCTCTTATGTTAATCTGACCATATATCTCATTTCTCTCTACTTTCACTGGCTTATGTGAGTAATCACAAAATCATCATTTTTGAAATCCCACCCCTTCAATTATTTAAATTTATTGGCCATCCTACAGTATTTCATAGTACCAAAATACAAAAGTGACCACCCTTTCAATCCATCTTGCTGTTTTAAAATAGTAACTCTCCACTAAACCTTAACTTTTTAAACAGGTAAAACTCAAGTTACCTACTTTCACATCTAACTTCTCTAGTGCACACTGCAGAGTGCATTCTTTTCAATCTTACCTTTAAGCATCTCTGTGACTAGCACTTTCTCTAATACCTGCTGGAAAGCACTAGGAAGCCTTAAACTCATACAAACACTGAACTCTCCTTGTTAACAAGGAGAAATTAATAGTAGGCACTAAACAGCCTATAATTGCAAAGTACCTTGCTAAGGAAACAGCTCCTATACTTTACAAAGAAAAAAAGCCCCAAACCAGGCATGTCCAAGGGTCAGCTTCCGGTGATTTCTCCTGTCCACCTGGTGAATCTGGGCATACTGGGGCAATGCAGCAATTGCCTCATGTACACAGACAACCCTCTCCTCCTACCACCCAACACTACAACCTGTGAGAGATGCACTTACATAGCCAAAATGGAAGCAAAGCTCTCTCCACCCAAGAATGTGCTAAACAGTCAAGAGGAGAAGGTTAACACCCACACTACACCTCAAGCAACACATAGCCCTTCTAAACCCGGACCACCAACACCCACATATAGCAACACTAAATCCACATATGCAGAGGCCCTTAACTGTAACCTGCCCAAGCAACAAAGACCTCTGAAGCTAAAACGCAAACAAACACCAATCACAACCAATGTGTCACATAGTTCACAACACCAGTGTGCCACCCAGCAACAGCCCCTAAGGCAAAACAATGTACCTAACACTTTAGTCATAGGTGACTCTATAGTCTGGCACACTGATGTCCCTCTCACCAGGTTGAATAAGGAGAAAATTACAGTCAGCTGCCTGTCGGGTGCCAGGATCCACCACATAACGCATGCACTCAAGTCACTCCACAACAAGTACAAATATGACTCTGTCATTGTCCATGTTGGAGTGAATGACTTGAGACGTACCTCCCTGGACTACATGAAAAGAGACATGGAAGAGCTCTCGGATCATGTGGCCCAGGCAGGTATGACCCTAGCCCTGAGTAGCATCCTGCCTTCACCCAGAATGATACCACAATATAAGGATAAAATGATTGACTTCAACAATTGGCTAAGCTTATGGTGTCATTCAAAGGGGATCCAGTATCTGTCTGCCTGGGGTGACATGATTGACAGACCACGATGCTTTGCCAGAAATGGTCTGCACCTGTCGTCCCTGGGATTCAGGTTACTGGCTAAGGCTCTTGCCACCCTATAGTGCCTTTTTAGGCAAACTTCAAAGGACAAAACCACCACTGTAACCGGTACAAGCATGCAAAATCTGAAGGTAATGCTACTCAATGCTAGAAGTCTAAACCTCAAAATGCACTCTCGAGGCACTCCTAAAAATGGAGAACATCGATATCTGTGCAGTAACTGAGACCTGGTTCAAGGCTCCAGAGAGCACCCCTGCAATACCAGGCTACAACTCTTACCACACTTTTCGGCCACCAAACCAGGACCGAAACACTAAAGGTGGAGGAGTGTCAATATTCACCAAGGATATTCACACCACCAGGCTAGTTGGCCAACACAATGTGTCTGAAATTCTCCAAGTGCAACTAACACTAGGTAAGACTGCAATCCAAATTGTAGCTTGCTACAGATCCCCACCATACCCCAAGATTCTCACTACACCTTTCTAAACATACTGGAAAATATTAAGATAGAACCAAACACCCTAATACTGGGTGATTTTAACTACCCTGCCATTAACTGGGAAAACTACTCATGTCCCAACACCTTTGCATAGCGGTTCTTGGAATTCATAAATTCCAACGCCCTGGATCAACTAATCCATAGTCCCACCAGGGCTCCAATATCCTAGACCTGGTCATTACCAACATGGGAAATCAATGCTCCATACCTATGGTCACCCCTCGTTAGTCAGGTCTGACCATAAGCTAATCACCCTTAACATCCACATCCCACCCCACCCCCAGTAAAGAAACCACCATAAAAATTTCTCCAAAGCCAACTTCATGCTACTCAAGTCAGAAGTGACAAACTTCATGACACCCATGCAGATGGGAACTGAAAGTTCAACTGCTGAATCCTACACTAAGGCACTGTAGCACATCCACTCATGCATGAATCGTGCCATCCCAAATAGAACCAAAATGCTCTCATCCAAAAAGCCAATCTGGTGGTCCCCTGCCATAAACAAACTTTACAACAAAAGGAAGAAACTTTTGCAGAAAAAAGGAAAATCCCAGGATGCAAAAAACTCCCTTACTAGCCTCAGTAAGAAACTGAGATGCCTCATAAAATCCTCCAAAGCTAGTTACAAAAATAAAATTGCCAAAGATTCCAAAGACAACCACAAAGCATTCTATAACTATGTCAAGAATCTAAATGGCAATGCTCAGATCTGCTCTGAGCTAAAACAGAATTGCATTAAATATACTGATCCAAGGATATTGCCAATATCCTGGCAGATCGATTCAGTGCCAACTTCACTCCCCTCTCACCCCATAAATGGCCCATCTCAATACCGGAAGATTGCCAAATTCCAGTAATAACGGCCACACAGGTACAAAACGCACTCTCTAAAGCCAAGAATACAGCATCCATGGGACCAGATGACATCCCGGGCTGTGTACTACATGAACTACAATATGAACTGGCACCTCACCTAAGTGTCATGTTTAATCATAGCCTCACCTCAGGTTTCGTGCCCACTGAGTGGCGCACAGCTACAGTTATCCCAATCCACAAGGGGGGATCCACCTTGGATCCCAGAAACTACCGTCCCATCAGTCTGACAAGCCTTATCTGCAAGGCCATGGGCGTATTATCATGGAACTTATAAACAAAGACATTGGCAACCTTCAAACACTGGACCCCACCCAGTTTGGGTTTGTGAAGGGCCGATCTTGTCTCCTGAATCTGATTGACTTCTTTGAATCAGTCTCCAGAGCCATGGACAAGGGTAAGGTGGTCCACACAGCCTATCTAGACCTTGCCAAGGCCTTTGACACCATCCCCACTCTGGAATCATAGATAAACTTACTAAGTTGGGCATTAATCCCTATGTCACCCAATGGGTTGCTAAATGGCTTACTGATAGAACCCACACTGTAAAAGTAGCCGACTCCAAATCCAGCTCCAGACAAGTGACAAGTGGAGTACCTCAGGGTTCAGTCCTGGGGCGCTCTTGTTTGGCATCTACTTCTCTGAAGTACAGGTCAACACTAAGGGACTCTGGCTAACAAAGTTTGCAGATGACTGCAAACTGGGAGCCATTATTGAATCCCCAAATGATGTGGATACTCTACAAAAGGGCCTTACAGAAACAGATGCTTGGTGCCAGAGCCATGGGCTCAAGCTCAATGCCAAGAAATGTATTGTTATCCCCTTTGGGAAAAAACATGTATCCATGAATTACCATATAGGTGGCAGTACACTAAACACAGAAAATGTGATAAGAGACTTAGAGATACAGGTGGACAGTGGTCTCACCTTCGATAACCACATCGCCACAACAGTCAGGAAATCCTTCTATGTGGCACACCTCATCACGAAGGGCTTTTCATTCAGAAAAAAGGAGGTCATTGTCTCACTGTACTCATCCCTCATTAGACCCATTATAGAATACAACGCCCCATTTGGTATGTACCTCTCAAGACATCTGCAACAACTGGAAAGGCCTAAGAAATACCTCACTAAAAGAATCACAGGCCTAAAGCAGATGCCCTACGCTGACCGCCTTAAAAAACTCCAGCTATACTCTGTCGCATATTGTCTACTCAGAGGCGATCTCTGCTTAACATACAAGGCCATGTCAAACCCAGAGCTGTTGGACATGCTGCACTTAAAGAAATCCCAATCCCTCAGAGCTACACACTCCAGGGATCTAAACCTTGTCATCACAATAAACAAAACATGCTGGAGGAATAGGTTCCTGACCCAGAGACTCCCCAGACTCTGGAATAGATTGCCCATGCATGTCAAGCAGAGTGCCTCTTTGGACCTCTTCAAGAGGAACCTTGACGATTGGATGGGAGAAAGGAAATTCACCCCAGGGATCACGTCAGTCGCCCTGCTAGACAGGGGTCCAGGAAAGTAAATAATGTGGGAAGAAATAGCCAGGGAATTGTTATGGCTAGGCTTGTATAGGCCCTAGGGCTGATAGCCTAGTACCAACCTATGAACCTATGAACCTATTATTACACTGTGTACAAATCCTACATTTCTTCATCCCCATATTTCCATGTATCTGCATTGCTTCTGTTTTTATTTATTTGTTTCTGCAGGTCTATCCCATTTTCTTTGGATCTAAAGGAAGCATTATATTTGATTCAGGTAACAGCTTTCATTGGTGGTTTTCACTGTGAATACCACTGTCTGTTAGTGCTTCATCCACATTTATGTCAAATTCACATTTTGCAGTAAATTGCTTCAACTCAGCAGCACACCACATCAGTATTTTATTGGACTTTCTGGTGGCCTTGAGTAAAATTTAAATCTCTTTGCCATCATCAGTGGTTGGGTTTCAAACTGTCCTTTCCGCACTTCATTAATTTGTTTGTAACTTTTATTACTTTGTTTCATCACCTGAATAAGGTTCTGAAAAAGTCTATACTGTGAAGCATTAACCAAGCTGAGTAAAGTCATCTGCTTATCTTTAGGAATGTCATTCAGCATGAAAACGTGTTCATTTATTTGTACATATGCTGATCACAAATCCATAGTTGGCTTAAATTCATTACCTCCTCACAAATGAGCCATTTCTTTCAGAGTAGCAATATTTAAGCTATGCTGTCACTACTTTTTCTTATTGATACATTGTTCAGAGACCCTGTGTACAGCTGTAATTCACTTTTGCTCATGCACACTACAGGTTTATCCAGCATACTATAACTGCTCTCCCCATATCACATAACCAAGAACCAAAAGAAATTCCTATAATTTTATATTACATTGACAGTCACTTCTATGTCTACCCTACTTCTCCTTTTACCATTTTTATTTCTGCTGATCTTGCACCTTCCTCTTATACCTTTCCCAATCCCCATTTCATCTGACTGTTGTATGCCACCTGCATATCCTGTCTCTCCATCATTCTTATATCCTCTGGATGTGCATCTTCACCTACATTCCACCCTTTCCCTGGTCCTTTTCTAAATCTCCTACATTTCTCTCCTTCAGCCCTTTTTTTCTGCAGATTATCATACTTTTTTCAGACTCCCCCAACCCCTCAGCTCTTCAACTGAAGATCAAAAAAGAAGGACTTCTACTTTTAAACAATAGCAAGCCACTTGCTAAAAGTATAACTTATCAAACACAAACTGCATTTCTGAAAATGAAATGAATGCAGGAATCGTTCTTCCTGACTGATCAACATCTCTCAGTCATGTCTCCTAACACCTTGCACCCATTGTGATTGCCCCAATCACCCCACTATTACTGCCATACCTCTTCAGCTCTTGGTCTACACCAGGAGCTCATTAGGATATGTTCCTAACATGCAACCTTTCTCCTCTGTTTCTAACCTATAACCTTTCTACCTCCCTGACACAGGTGAGCAGGTTTACACCTCTTCATTCTTTTCTCAGTTGTCATCAGCTCCATCAATATCCATGCCACAGGACAGACCCTGCGCTGCTGTTTGGGCTTCATTAATCCGTGCATGGACACAACATGAAAACTATTCCCCCCCCCAGCACCCGTGCTTTCTGAATACATTTATTCATCGTTCATTCCACCTGCTGATTCAATGTACATTCTTCTTGTCAGCATCTTTCCTTTGTCCATCTATTAATTTATTTATTTAATCACTGTCAATCTGGTAAAT
The DNA here is from genome assembly GCF_019279795.1 of Protopterus annectens. Classification (NCBI taxonomy): domain Eukaryota; kingdom Metazoa; phylum Chordata; order Ceratodontiformes; family Protopteridae; genus Protopterus; species Protopterus annectens. The sequence goes on from NC_056751.1 coordinate 631,097,175, forward strand.
AGAGAGGACAATTGACCCTTATGAGACATGGCCCAAGTGAAAAAGGCAGCAACAACTTAGATGAAGTACAAATAATAAGAATACATGATTATAATAAAATAACAGGAAAGGACATACATTGAAGTGAAAGCAGAACATGAAAGGCAAACAGTTATTACGTATAGCTCAAGACAGTAAATATCAAACTAGCTACACTGGAAACAATTGTAGGAGCCCTTTGAGTTGAATATGGGGTCCAGGAGCTACAGAAATAAGCCAATTCAAAGACAGCTGAGTTGGCAGTCTTCCTTCAGTTGTTCACAGTGCTTTTCCCTTTATTTATAGTTTTTACTTCTTTGAGCAAAATGTTCCATGATGTTGGTGCAGTTTCATGAAATTCCCTTTCCCCACAAAGTGGGCCTCTGCAAAGTTAGTACTCTAATGTTGTATTTCAGTGAATATGGTGACATATATGGCTGCCAACAGTTATGTGGACAATAGTTCCTATTATGAAGGTTTAAAAGCTTCATGACAATAATGTGATTCAGTTGTGATTATCAGTGAAAAGTGTAGTCACAAAACTGTTAGATCAGAATGAAAACACTGAAATCCTGTAATTGTTCTAAACTTTAAAATCATTTTTGTAGGGAAGCACTACCCCATCGCATACCTCCTACTTGACATACTTAATTTAGGATTTCCATACCTCAAAGTAAGGGGAATTCTCTGACTTACCTCAGTCTTAGAGTTAAAACACACACACACACACACACACACACACACACACACACACACACACACACACACACACACACACACACACACACACACACACACACGTATATGAGTTTAGTACTTTTGAGCGAAACATTCAAAAGTTTACATGTGTGTTTGGTTGACACACTTTGGTCAACAGAAACAGATAGTTGACAACTGTGCAAGATAGACCAGCCCCTGGGAGGGGAATATGCCCTTTACTTGGGGGTTGTGCAATCTCAAAGTTTGTATATATAATTAGCAGGGGGTGGGGCTGCAGGGGGGCTTTCCCTGCCTGAAAAAACACTTATTTTTCATGCTCTGTGGTTAACCCTCAGAGCAAGTGCAGCACACTGTCGACATTTATTTGTCAACATTTTGGACATCACTGTTTTGTCTGTTTGATGTACAATACCACATCTCTCTCTCTCTCTCTCTCTCTCTCTCTATATATATATATATATATATATATATATATATATATATATATATATATATATATATATACACATATATATATATATATATATATATATATATATATATATATATATATATATATATATATATGGGTCTACCTGACATTGCCGACACTCCAGAATGCCGACAACCGTATGGCCGACACCATATGATCGAAATTTGGAATGCCGACAATACGGAACCAGCATCTCACTATAGTGCGGAATCTAAAGAGTTCCATTCCTGCACTGTAGTGCGATCTCGGAGTTGGTATTTTAAAGTTACGGGCGGTGTCTGGGGCGGATTTTTACATGGTCTACTTACAATGCTGAGATTTCAGATGTCGGTCATATGGTTGTCGGCATTCTGAAATTTCGGCATTGTGAAGTAGATCCATATATATATATATATATATATATATATATATATATATATATATATATATATATTAGATATAGATATACATATACATTTAGATATATAGGTTCCATTACACCAATTAAGATGCCAATTCATTGCTGAAAAAAAAGACAGTATATCTGATTGAAAATCAGCTGATTGCATGTACTGGCTTTTCTTGAGTGTGTAATTGTGATACAGTGGGGATTGTGGAATTTACCCTTTAACCGCTGTACTGAAATCTCAGCGTTGGTATATATAATTAGCAGGGGGTGCAGGGAGACTTGCCATCCTGCAAAAAAGTTGATTTTGTTTTTTCTTTGAATCTTTGTGATTTGAAGTATGGTGTATTCAAATCTTTGTGAGTTGAACTGTTTTGATGCTTTGAGTGTCTGTCATAGACAAGATATATATATATATATATATATATATATATATATATATATATATATATATATATATATATATATATATATATATACCAGACAATGCACAGTTTTGTGATCACACATTATAGCAGTGTTCAAAACTACCTTGCCCTTCTGCCTGGCACCCACCATAACAGTTGTCAATGATATACACAACAAAGAAGCTCTGGGAGTGACTGGGAAACAGTTGGTCTTGGAATGTGAGGAACAGTTTTATTCGCTATCAAGAGACCAGGAGATAAGGCAGATTGTGCTCTCAGTAGTCTGTAATAGAGGTCTGTTGTTTAATGAGTTAAAAGAAACAATGGTAGGAGCATGCTCAATCCTGGGTGTAAGAATATTGCAGTTTATGGCAAACCAAGCCTCTCTAGTCATTAGAAAGTATAATCTGTAAGCGGATTTTAACTGACATTGCCAGAGTTCTTTACAAAATGTATATGAAAGGTAACCATCTGAATAACTGAGACTAGAAACTCTGAGTCCTACAACAGCAAGACTAAATGTGCAAAGGTAAGTCTGAGACTGCTGTGTCTCAGAGTGTTTCCCTTTCTCTGTGGTGCAGCAATCTCAGAGTTAGCATGTATAGATAGTGGAGTCCTTGGGAGCTCAGTCCCCCTGTAAGAAAAAACTCTAAAATGAAAACAAAAAGTTAGGATAGAGAGATTATATGAAACCAAATGATGAAACCATTTACAGAAGTATGTTTGGTGATCTACTTGTTCCAGTGAAGATCTGTAAGGGTCCATAATACTGATACTATGATAGGTATAAGGTTTATTGTTGGGAAGCCTTAAACATTAACTAGCTCGATAATGGGTTAAAAATCTTTCTGTAGTTGTTCCTGCAGAGTTTTAATAGAAGAAGCTGACCTCAATATGACAGTATTGTGAGTAGAATGAGCTAGGATTACTGGCAGCAGATAAAAGGGCAAGTGTCTGAGAAATAGTCTTAATAAAGGATGTCCTACAACAAACCCATGTGGGGCCTCAGCTTTGAAGGTACTCCGCAGAATGATACACCCTGTATAAACACCAAAACATCTTATCATTAAGATAAGGGACAAACCATTTAACAATAGTGCCACTGAATCCACATGTGGCTAATGTCCTGAGAAGCAGGCAGTGATTTAATGTTTCAAAAGTCCACCTTTGATCAAGAAGCAGAGCTCTGGATAAAGGGGCCTTTGCTTTCATTTGACTGACCACTCCTCCTTTCTTCTTCCTGCCTCCAGCCAGGTCTCTACGAGACAATTCTACCAGCCTATAATGCTGCCATCTGATTCCTCTCAAGATTTGCTTCCATCTCTCTCTCGCTTCTTGCTGTCCTAGGAACATAATTTGTGGTTTACTACTGGCACTGTTGTCATGTTCCTATAATAGGTGCGCTAAGATACATATTGTTACCTATGTTATGAGGTATATTGTGTGCTATAATGTATATTGTTACCATGTAAAATTATTCAATTAGAGCAGCAACACTTTACTTTTGTCTCTTATTGATACTGACATCATGTATACTGTCATTTACCTATTTTTATCTCATGGTAGCACTGTGATAATTTGACTTAAGAAAGAAATTGCTTACCTTTCTTAAAAAATGCTTTTGTATAACAACACTTCTGTCTTCTTCCACTTTGTTTTTACTATACTGATGTACTGTGCACGTGTATGGAATGCTTGAACAGTACATCAACGCAGGAGATGTGATGGAGAAAACAGAATCTCCATTGCTGTTTGTTTAATTTGTTTAAGTGTTATAAAATAGAAATTTTTACGGGGACAGTACAAACATATGAGGAAAATCAGGTATGTTTCGGTTTTAATTTTGCAGAATGCACCTGATTTTTCTGATATTTTGGTGTGCCTTCCATAGCATATGCCAATACAAAAGTCTGGCCTCTCAATGGTACTTCAGTGGATGGACTTTTCTGTATTGGCACATGCTCAGTTTACAACAGACACATTGGTTGTGCTGTCCAATCAGCGTGCTTGGTTTTGAATAGCAATGAGCCTTGAGTGTATAATGTTATCTATCTCTTGTACTCTTCCACTACTAACTCCAATGCAGTTTTGAACAATGCATTACCTGGACCACAGATTGCAACAAATTCTTCAGGTGACTTTAAAATATATAATTTCTCTTCCTATATTCCCTCCCCTCAGCTTATTGACTTTTTAGCTAAGGGACTTACATTTGTACCATCTAGAAGAGCTGATTTGGCAGATACCTTAGTTGATTTAAAAACCTTCATGCATAAATTGAATTTAATGTTGTTATTGGGCAATAATGAGTCTGTACTACAGAATTTCTGTGTGCCTAAGTGTATTTAATCCTGTCTTACACAACACTATTACTATGTTTGAAAAAGTTTGTGAGTTGGACACCAGGCATGCTTTATGTTGCAATAATCAAATGCTTGCAGATGTTAATGCTACCACTGATCAGATTTATGCTTTAAATGAACTCAAGAATGCTGATGTTAGGATCTTAAAGCCTGATAAGGGGGGTTGGCCTTGCTTTTATGAATCAAGATGACTATGTTAATAAGATCTTGGATATATTGAATTCTGACACTTATGTTGAATGTTCACTGAATGAGTATAATGGGGCATATCAACATGTTAGATCTCATATTAATGATTTATTCATTGATTCTAGTGTAGATATAAGTGTTTTTAACTATCTGAACATTCTTTCTTCCATCAATCCAACTATATTTGGACTTCCTAAGCTCCACAAAAGTGAAGTCAATCCACCATTGTGCCCTATTGTTAATGGGAGAAATTGTTTAACATATGGCTGTACAAAATATGTTGACGGTCTTTTGCAGAAATATTTGAAAACTGTACCTCAAATATGTCACGACTCTTGCGATTTCCTGAAATGTTTGAACTCCCTGACCTTTGTAGCCGACTACAATTTTCTAACTATAGATGTTAGGGATTTGTATACTGTGATACCACAAACTTTGGGCATTGCTCGGGTCAGGAAGTTTTTATTGAAAAAGGGCTCCCTGGGAGACAAGATAGATTTAATTGAGTATCTACCTGCAATTGTCCTCTCCAATAACTTCATCTTTTTTAATGATTGTTACTATTTGCAAATATCAGGGCTAACGATGGGTTCCCCTTGTGAAGGGAGTTTTGCGAATAGTCAGATAGCCTTTTGGGAGGAGGAATATTTGTTCAAATGTAATAGCTTTCAACAACATGTCTGGTACACGAGATTTTTGGACAATATTTTTATCATCTTTAAAGGTGATAAAAACCAAGCTAGGGTGTTTGTGGAAGAAATTTCCAGTTGAACTGATTTACTGAACTTCACCTTTGAATTTTGCGTTGATTCCATCTCTTATTTGGACATTTTTCTTGTTAAGAACTATGTGAATTTGAGATATGTAGCCAGAATTCTTAGGAAGGCTACATACTCGAATAATTTTTTTACATTTTGACAGTAACCACTCCTTTTATCAGAAAAAGGCAGTGGTTAAGGGGCAGTTAGTGAGGGCAGCCAGAATGGTCACCCTCAATGATGACTTTTGTTGGAATGTGAACATGTGAGAAAGATGTTTTCAGCTAGGTCCTACCCTGATGATCTTTTAAGCACTATTATTGATGAGGTAGTTGTTAAGAGGCAGTCTGAATGGATTATCAATTACCCTTGACAACACTCATATACATGCCCCTGATGAGATGACTACACCTGTTGACAACAGTGTGAATTATACACTGAAATGTAGTACACATTATTCGTTAGATGCTGGATGATTAAGGAATATACTCACTAAGAACTGGTGTTTACTAAGTGAAGATGTTTCAGTCAGAAAGAGGTTGTTTGATGGCCCCAGTATGATATTCAGATGTGGCCTTAATCTGAAATATTTATTAGAAAACACTAATGTTTAACACAGTGCCAGATGTGGTATATTCAGATATGGGTGCTGTAGAAGTTGTCATCTTATAAAGGTGTCAAATAGGTTCTGCATTTCTGACACCATTCATTATCTGAAAGGCAGATTTAATTGTGAAAGTGTTGGGGTTGTCTACATCGTCTTATGCCAATACTGTACTGCATTTTATATTGGTAAGACTGAGAGACATCTTAAGGAGAGAATTTATGAACACCAATACAGTACTTGCAGGCGTAATGGCAACAATGCTTTGGCTAAACATATTATGGAACATGAGGGTCACTCCTTTGAATACATGGTTATTGAGCAGGTAACAAAAAAACAAGAGAGGTGGCCCATGGCAATTCATTTTAGGAAGTAGAGAATTGAATTTGCAGTTGAAACTTAATGCTTCTGCCTCTCCAGGTCTCAATGAGTATTGCTCTTTGAAGTGTATTTTAAAGTTAAAAGCACTTCAAAGATGAATAAGTTTTGTTTAGGAGGCATTATTTTACAATTGGTATATATAAACTATTCTTGTTTAACATTATAGCTTTATTCTAGTAATTTCCTGCTGACATTATTGACGATGTAATTTCCTTTTGGAATATTTTAAATTGAATGTTTAACTGTTGTCCTGTGTCTGAAGAAGTTGGATTACTTTTTCAACGAAAGCGCTTACATAAACTGTGTTCTTTCATCAGTTTATTGGTTTTGTTTTTTTCTATCTATCTCTCTCTTGCATAACCAATACTGCACTGTTTAACTCAGGCCTCTGTCAAATATATTTTATTCATGCCCAGTACCACCATCAAGCTGACTAGCAAAGTTCAGTATAACTCAGTCCTGTTCCCAGTCCCATGATTCTGTGACAGTGCTAACAGCAGAATAATTTGCCTTATTAAAACTCCTTTATGTTGCTATAATAGGTCTAAGGCACTTTGCTACATAAAGAGTACATGTAATACTTTCATAGTCTGAAGTTCCAATGGGGTAAACATTTTGAATGTGCAATATCCACTTCCAGAAGTACCGCCAAGAATAGAGTGATTCATGTAGTTGGGTATTTCCTGTTGTTGATCCATTTCACAGTAATAAACTAGTGACAGTTATTTATTTTAAAGATGATCAACTGAAACAGAAGCTACAGATGTTTGAAAGTATCTTTTATGCTATGATGGCAGAAGAATTGGAGAAGGAAGAAGAGGTGATTCTGGAGGAAGAAGTTAACAGTGAGCTGGACTGAAAGATTGGGGCTGACCCAATAATGGTGGTGAAGTTGAGAAGGCATTAATAAATAATTCTCAGTCCAAAGGACATTGGAATAGCCATAGAAGGAATTTCACATGATGAAGCATTTATCAGTGCTGTTGCTGTTGGTTGGAGATGTTAATATTTTGTGTGAACAATATGATTCTGTGCTGCTGATAAAGCAAAATGGACTTGAGGTACACAATAAAGCAGTCATGACATGTAGGTTCATAGATGTTTACTAGGCTAACGACCACAAGGGCCTTTTTTAGCCTAGCCATGCATCCCGAATCTCTGACAAGTTCTGTTACCCTGGATAAGTGTAAGCAGGGGCCTGGGAGATGAACCATTTACAGGTTACTGTGTCCATTAGAGACATAGATGCCAAACTAGGGATGAAATTCTGATTTCCCATCCAGTTGTACAAGTTGCACTTGAACTGGGTTAGGGATGAACTCTGCTTCACATGGATAGGGAGCCTGTTCCATAGACACAGTAGTCTCTGGGATACATACCTATCTCTCCAGCAGGACCTATTTATATCACAGGCAAGGTTTAAGTCTTTAGAATGGGTAATTCTGGTGTAGACTATTTATATTGACTATCAAGTGGTCACACTGGAGGCTAAGGCATGGAGGAAAAACTTTGCAGTTGAGTGCAGTGCTAGAAGATGAAAAAGGAGAAAGCAACATGGATTTTGTCCAAAAGACATTGCATTCTGGACTGAATTTATGAAAATGTCACTGGAAAATGAGAGAGCAAGGTGGTTGTCATTAACTTTAACTGAGGAAGATGATGGTAAACTAGAAACAATCATTGTACAGTCTGTGTCATCGTATGAAGAGAAACAGGATGTGTTTCTGCTATTGAGGACTAGTTTTGTGTTGTTAAGTCATGTGTTTATGTTGTGGAATTCAATTGGGAGTTCATTTTTTATTTCTTGTAGTGAGAGGCCATTTCTATATATCACACTGTCATCTGCTTATACAGGAGTTGACATGCTACACTGAATGGTAGCTTATTCAGCGGCATAGCTAGCTATTGTGGTACCCATTACCATCTCCTGATCTGATGTTCTACTCTACATGGAAAAAAAAAAGAAAAGGCGCATTCCCAATCTAATGCTTTATATAAGGAGCAAGCTAGCTCTGTTCTTCCCAAATATAGTCCTCTTGACTCTATGCAGCAAAAAAAAATGCTCTTCTATACTTTTTTTTTAAACTCTAGCAAGCTGCTTGCTGTACTTGTAAATAGCAGGTGCTACAGTTTATGCCACATACAGAGTACTATTAAGCCATATAATACTATCTGTATTGTGTGTGATCAGTAGGTATGAGAACTTATTTAAAACATCAAGTCCTATGATGACTACACTGAGGTTTATTTCAATGGACTCCAATTTAATCGTAATATTTTAGTATTACTCAGAAAGCAATCTCTGAAGCCACAAACCATAATATCATGTGATCAGAACTTCGTTGCTGAATGCTGTTGAATGTTTGAAATATCAATGTAAAGGAATTAAATTTATCAGTTAAAAGCCATACCAAGTCTTTCTGAAGAAGGGTGAAGAAGTAATGACATAACTAAATTACCCAGAGCACGCGCACACACACACACACACACACACACACACACACACACACACACACACACACACACACACACACACACACACACACACACACACACACACACACAAACACAAACACATTGTTCATTAAAAATGGAGTAACATCCTACACTTCTTCCAAAGGCCATTTGTTATCCATAAGACCTGAGGCTAAAAGAGAAATATTTTCAATGTTGAAAGGAAATAAATCTATCAAACCATGAAAAAATTAATTACAGTTATTTATAGTAGGGTCTGTAACACTGGATAAGTTAATTTCACTTACAGCAATATAACTGTATAACACACTTCCAGTGCACAATATCTTTTGCTCAGATAGAACCAATAATCAAGATGGGGGGTGGCTATCATCTACTCGGAACTACTAAACCTGTCCCATCTCTCAGTCTGTTCCATCTTTCTCACCTGCAGATATCTTTATCATTAACTGTCACCTAATCTCACACAAAAGATTTGCCATAGTCTTTACATACATTCCCCCCTGGCAATAATATTCCAGTCCTAGAGAACTTTCTCTCCTCGCTCACTCAACATGTCCCCTATGAAACCATCATACATGGAGACGTTAACTTAGACTGGTCTAAACTGTCCCCCTCATCCCCTACCCATAGTCTCAAACTCAATGGATTTCACCAACACATCTCTAACCCAACTAGAGCTAACAAAAACTCTCATTCTAGACATATTCTTGAGTGGATTCCTACCTCAGCTCCCAACCATTACCATAACCCTGGCATACATTCAAACTCTTTAAGTGATCACTCCCCAACCTTTATTCATAGATTCACCCAACATTTTCCCAAAGACCTTACTTACAGAATAGGCCAGAACCTCACCCACTTTGACTCATACATTTTTAACTGTAAACTATCTGGTATCAATTGGTCCTTCCTATACCACCTCCCTCTCAATGAGGCTGTAAAGGCCTTAAATAAGATTTTCCTTGACACTCTTGATTCTATTGCCCTTTCTAGATAAATCAGAATTAAATCCATCTATGCCCCCTGGCTTACAAAACAAATCCGATTGATCATGCACAAAAGAGATAGCATCTGTAAATCCTGGGTTAAAAATAAATCTCCTCTCTTACTTCAGATATACAAAGAGCTCAGACACCAGACCTGACCAAAAAACTACTCATCAAACATAAGAGAGCTTATTTTTCCTCTAACAAATGCAGCTCTCCCAAAAATCCCCCCCAAAAATTCTGTACCTCCATCAACAACGTGCTCCACCCAGGTAAACCCACTATTCCCAATCCCGTTCCGCACAACACTGCCACTAAAACTGCCACCCTCCTCAACAGCTATTTCATAGAAACTATCCAAAAGCTCACACAAAATAGTACATCTCACCCAACCCCTCTATCACCTGTTAACAAAACTCTCCCAATACATTTTCTTTTCAACCAGTCCCAATTACCACTATTAAATCTCTTCTAAATAAACTTAAGCCTTGCTCCCCCCTCTGCCGACCAACTTCCCTCCCACTTCTTAAAAATAGCTGCACAATCCATCACCTACCCTGTCACTATACTTATTAATCATTCCCTCTATGAGGCCCTTGTCCCAGATATCTGTAAATCCTTTTATACAATCCCTCTTCACAAAGGCGGCAACTCTACTGATCCCTCTAACTTTAGACCCATTGTTATCCTGTCCCCCCTTTCTAAAATTTTAGAAAAGTGCATCCATGCTCAGTTAATCAAACACCTTCTTGACACAATCTCCTTACTCTTACCCAACATGGCTTTAGACCAAACCATAGTACACCCACTGCATTAACCCCCTTTATTCAAACAATAACTGAAGCCCGTGACAATAACTTGCTCATCGCCTGTCTATTCCTTGTTCTTTCAAAGGCCTCTGATACTGTCTCTCACTCTACACTCCCTACTAAACTTTCTGATCTACATCTCTCTTCTTCCTCCATCAATTGGTTCTCTAGCTACTTCTCCCGGCAGGCAGCAATCTATCCCCGGGCAAGCTGTTCTCTCTCCATTCCTCCCTGTAAATACTGGAGTTCCCCAAGGATCGATTCTAGACCCCCTTCTGTTCAACATATTCACTAACAAACTTCACTCTGCTACTAACCTCTCCACACTTCTACAATATGCCAATGACTCCACCCTTACCACCTCTGCCCACAACATCCCTGAATTCCTAGCTCTCACTCAACAAACCTTCACCTGTGTCGAAGTCTGGCTCTCTGATAACCAATTAATACTAAATCCAAAAAAAACTAAACTGCTTCTGTTCTTTCCTAAAACACTCACACAGCACAAATCCTCTTTCTCCATCACCTCTCTTAATAACACCATTATCAAACCCGAACTCCATACCAAACTACTTGGAGTAATTATTGATGATGAACTAAAATTCAATACTCATATCCAACAATGTATAAAAAAAGACCCACCAGAAACTCGGACTTCTCTATCACAATCAGAAATTTCTGTCACCTACTTCCAAACCTTCCCTCACTCAGTCCCTTTTTCTACCCTGTTTTCTTTATGCTGCTCCTGTCCTTACTAATGTTCAAACTTCACTTATTACTAAACTAGAGCAAACCTATCACAAAATAGCCAGGTTTGCCTTTAATTTCCGCTATAAATCCCACCACTGTCTTGCCCTTAAATCACGTCAATGGCCAGAATTCTCTAAACAACTATTTCTACCCCAACTTCACATTACGCACTCTATCCTGAATGATCCCTCTTCCTGCCTTTCCATCTCCAACCCCAATCGTCACCTTCATACTTCCAGCAAACACCTCCTTGACATATATAAACCCAATAAAAATAAAGGAAAGCCCGTCTACAAATACTCTGTTGCACATGCTTGGAACTCATTCCCTCAAAACATAAGAAGCATTCATCAAAAACAACTGTTCAAAAAAGAACTTAAAAATTTCTTCAGAGTACATGGTCCTGCCCTTGCCTAATCCTCACTTGATGTAGCCTCTTTTCTTCTCAACTTTAACTCCTTTTCCCTATTCTATTCTTTACTTCCTTGTACTTGCCTCATATACCTTTATATATCCCTCTCCCCTCACTTCCATAGCATAGATATTCATGTATATCTTTATTTTAAAAAAAAAAGGAAAAAAAAAACTTTTTGATTGAATGGTTTATCTATTTGTATGTACTTCATGTGTGATATTCTCTAGATCTGTCAATTGTTATTTAAACTACTCTATGTACAGATATTCTCTAACTGTTTTTTTTATTATTATGTTTCATGGTGGTTTTAATTTTTTACTCATTTTTATTTTTGATTTGATTTTTATTGTAAAAATATTTAATACTTCTGGAGCTTTTCTCCTCGGGTATCCACTGAAAATGGGCCCCTGGCTCAACTAGACTAACCTGGTTAACAAATGTCAATAAATAAATAAATAAATAAAAATAAAATAAATAAACTGAGTTACTCTAGACAAATGATGCAGACGTTGATCCCCTCTTCTGTTTAAATTTTGTAATTTGTAAATTTAATCAAATAATTACATTTGTAGCATGTAGACGGATTTTTTTTTTTTTGGAAGAGTACCTTCATCTATTGTGAACACTGAGTGACTTGTATAGTGCCTGAAGAAATCTTGTTCAAGAAGATCCTTTAGGCAAAATGGATACCAATTCTCCACAGCCATAAAGCTAGCCATTCAATTTGTCCAGGTGAAAAGGCTAAAGTAAATAATTACAGTTACACAATAAAGTGCATTGGTCCTCTACACTATCTATTGAGATGAGACAGTAACATGTATGCATAAAATAATGAAAATAGAACTTGTATGAGCCACAAAAAAAAAAAAAAAAACAATTCTCAGAGGGTGCAGATTAGCACTACATCAGAATAAGCACATCAGGAAAATCCAAGGTTAGACTGATAGAATAACAGTGTGCACATGGTGGACTTCTGCCTACACTTTATTGTTTCTTAACTTATAAATCCTATGAACTCCTTGGATCCACTACCAAGTTAGCCTACTAATCATTCAATACCCTATCATTCTTAAAAACACTGCCTAGAATTTTCCATCTGAATAAAAATATAATCATTTGTTTATCTGTTTTTGTGTTTGTTTACATCTGTGTAAAAATTCTTTTATTTGTGTTTTATTTTGTGTTTTAAATTGTAAAAATGTAACAGTTTGTTGAATGTCTTTTTTTGAGGCTTTTCTCCTTGGGCCTCTGCTGAAAATGGAATTTTTGTGTTTTAAATTGTAAAAATGTAACAGTTTGTTGAATGTCTTTTTGGGGCTTTTCTCCTTGGGCCTCTGCTGAAAATGGAATGTATCCAGTTGGACTATCCCAGTCAACAAATGTAAAATAAATAAATAAAATAAATAACAAAAAGAAACATTTTCCAACCAATAATAGACTGGCAGAATAACAGAAATACCTAATACAATTAGTAATGATAGAACAAAAGAGTAAATGTCAGGTAGTGAAAACTGAAAACTCTAGAGATAGACAACACACGCATAGTTCACATGCAGTGCTGGGAACAAGAACACAGCAGAAAGAGAATTCTGCCTCAGAAAAGTACAAATAAGCATACAGAGATTCAAGCGTAGCTTTCGAGCTTTCGAAGCATGGATGAAACAAACATAAGTATATAAAGTCAAGGCACAGATTAAGCCCTTGACCATAAAAGTATACATTTATAATTCTAGAGAAACACTACCAGAAACCAAATGCTTCGAGACTGATATCAATTCAAATAAAAATGCAATCTGGAAAAAATCCATATCTTACAAGACAAAATTTCTTGTCTGTTCATCTACCCTACAGCAAAAGCATTAGGCTTCATGCAAATTCTAAATAAAATGATAAAATGCAAGGGAAATAAAGCTAGCCCTGCTAAGTTTGTACAGTCTTGACAAAGTTCATTAACCAAACTAAAAAGAATGCATATGTTTTGTCTGTAATGCTAAACAAAGAATCTGTCAAAAAATTAACCAAACAGATGTGCTAAGAAGTTCTGCAGTTAACGAAGTGGGTATATATGTATAATGTACACTACTTAAAGGGACTAAGCATGTTTCTTATGTCGCACTAGAATAAGAGAAGAGAAACAATTTGTCAGTAGTAAGCCGGCACTATTCTGCTATTTTTCTGTCAAATGAAAAACAAAAAAATGGGCAATACAAAGGCAGAATAGCCGAAGTATTCAAGAAAAGTAGACAGTGCATATTTTTAAGTTTAGAAGGCAGTAAGAAGTTCAAAGTAGATTTATGCATGTGGAAAGCTTACTGAACAGCCCAATACTCTTTGCTATCTAGAGAAACCAAGGCACATTTTTTAATTGTGATATAAGATTACATGCTTATGTTATCAAAAGAAGTAATCTCGTTAATGAAAGGTGAAATGTTTCTTTAGAAATGTCAGATAATGATCTAATGTATGGTTGCTAAACATTACTGAAAAAGTAATCTAACATGAAAAAATGAAAGACTTGTTTTAGAAAAGTACAAAATATATATATTTCTTCTATGGTGTAAACAAAATTCCTGTGAATAGTAGAATGAGAATGAGAAAAACCATAAAGTTATGCTGTAAACATTTTTGAAAATGAAAAAAAAAAGTTCAGTACAGACAAATCATTTATTTCCAGGAAGTATTTTAAAGAGGTGTTGATGTTGTGAGAAGTTTTTTTTTTTTTTTTGATGCAGGCAAGAAGATTTAAGTCCTTAATGTTTCGGGTGTGCCTTTGCTTCTATGACTAAAACAAACATTATTGTTCCAGTAAAAATATCAGCTTATATTACAATAACATTTGGGACAGAAAGCACACACACACACACACACACACACACACACACACACACACACACACATATAAAAATGTTCTTTTTTTTTTTTGCTTGCTGCAGGGCTAATTTAGGTCTGGGAATTTGCCATTTCCCCACTGTCGTGTAATCTGGAGTTGGTATATAGATTTATATGCTCCCTTTAGTAAGAAAATGATTCTTAAGTGAAGCAAATATTTCCTTAATATTCAGTGAATATCACTGTAACATATATCAGTTAATTCTCTTTATGAAACCTATATTACTTATTACAAAATCTGCTATCCCAAATGTTGTTCTATGTACCATTACCAGAGTTTAAAATTACTATTATTTTCAGATACAGTGTGAGATGCGTATCTTGATTTTCTGGATGTGATTTTATGGATGCCTTGCTTTCTGTACAGTTTTGGTTAGGGCAGTATAAAAGCCTGTTACATATTTAATGATGATTATAAAATGAACAAGGGTGTATTTATATTAAGTGTCTAGCACTCTTAACATGAAACGTGCATTCTGAATGCTACATTCTATCAGATCAAGGCAACAATGTTACTATGAGGAAAAAAATGGAGTGCAAGGTCATAGGCTGTGCTAGCAACAGCTGCTAAAAATGAGTCATGTCCTCAGTCAGCTCTTGCTGAAAAGACATTTGCTCCATCTAATGTACTCCACAGTGTGCATATAAGGGGAGGATTCTGATTAGTTAACAGTGCAGCCTGGGTTGAATTTCATGTAATTTCCTTAAATGTCTGTGAAACCCAGCACAGAGCTATCAAGAGTGATTCTATACAAACTTTAGTGCAGTCTCCTCTGTACCTATCTGATTTCCATTGCAGAATGGTTATAATGTTTCATATTGTTCAATAAACTAGGTAAAGTAATGTAATTTATTTAGTAACGGGCTGTAACAAAGAGCATTAGCAAGTACAGTCCTTTTACAGGGCTCACAAGACACACGATTTTCCAAACACTACTCTAAACTAGGCGACTGCTTTGTTGATAACAGCAGTTATATTTGTGTATATTTAATTTCTTTAAGTAAATAATGTGCTATCATGATAATTATGTAATGAAAAGACAGGTCCTATAGTATTATATTACTATTATTGGCAGACCAAAAAAAAAAACATGAAAAGGCTGTTCTCTTCTTGGAAGACTCTCATTATGTTGTCTCTGCCTTGACAAATATCACAAGTACTTTACTACCTGATATAAAATCACATGATTATTATTTGAACTGTGCATACAAAGGCCATAGTTAAAAATAGAATACTTTAAAATACGAAGCATGACTTGAACAAAGCAAAAAAAAAAAAAAAGAGAAAGGAAACTAACTTCTCTCTTACTTGTACTTGTTATGCTAGAACAGATCAAATCAGTGATTTATTGTTCTATATGATCATTCAGAATTAATATTACTGTGACATATATCCTACAGCAGACTGCTTCAATGTGATTATTAGATTGCAGCTGTGCCAAGAAACAAAAGTCAATGCTTAAATCCTCAGTTTTAACAGTCCTTATGTTTTGTTTGTGCCTCCATGATCTGTCTGAGAAGTACCAGCATTCAGTTATACCTTTGTTCTCTAGAAAATCTTCTACAATGTTTCACAAGCATTAGGCCCAAACACATTGGAGGAGATGGAAGGTGTAGTGTACGTCATAGCTGCTGGCACAATCAGATAATCAGGGTACTGAACAGAAACTAAATGGCACATATACAGGGTGTTCACATGTACCGACAGTGTGTTACCAGAAGGGTTGGCTGGGGGCATCAGTAGAAACAGTCATAGAGCAGCTCTATTATCCTTAGGGGAAGACAAGTGACCTTCTATGACTTGCATGACCTTTAGTGGACCCCATGCCATCCAAGAAGGTCAGTGATGCAACAAGGAAAGGGAAGCATGAGAGATATTATACACGTGCCACTCAAAATTTTGCACTACATATGTCTGAAGTCATTTCATCCTACAACTTTCTCATCTAGGAGAAGTTAACTACATTAAGGCTCTCTATCCACATAGATCTTCCCTACTAATGTCCCCCCAACCCCACTGAGTACTCATACTATGTAGCTGATAAGGCTGCACCCCTTCTCCAAGGAGGTTTGCTGATGCAGGAATACTCCAGTACAAACTGGTAAGGAACAAATGGATTATTAATGGGGCTGTAACTGGAGGACTGCAGCAGACTGGAGAGTCAACAAAGGATAAAAAAGTTAATTTGCTTATTACATGCATTAGAGTCAGTATTACATTGCAAAATGTTGCACATTATTTTTGTCCAAAAATTGGCAATAACATCAGTCAGCATGGACCTGGCATTGTAATATGCATTAAGGATATATATATATATATATATATATATATATATATATATATATATATATATATATATATATATATATATATATATATATATATATATATATATATATATAATAAATAAAAAAACAGCAAGAAATGTATTGAAGTACCATTGTATTTATTTTATTTCTATGTTCTTAGTTATGTTGGGATATATGACAGCTGTTTTGTGCATTACTTATTTTACTTCACTATCAAGCTCCTACCTAGAAACTGACACATAAAGGAAGAACGAACATCTCTGCTCTGAAGAGAATCACTCTCTTCATCACACTGACCTGTTTTATAGATAGTCTATTCTAAATGAGACTCATACCTCTCAACCTCCACGCACAAGAAATCTGGACAAACCCAAAATAATGGGCTGACAAAGGCCGAAAATTAGGGACAATTTTTAAATATCGCTCTTATAAAGTTAAAACATTAATAGAATAGTATGTTTTGTATTAGCATGCATTTTTCTCATGGATATGAAGTCTGAAATTCAAATGCCTGTCATTATTTAGTGACTTCAATCTTCAGTTATTAGCCAGAAAACCACAAATTTTATGAGGAACAGACCAAAAATATGAGGCAAGCATCTGGATATTCTGCTAAAATTTGAACAGTGACGGAAGCAGCCAAGCGACTTCTTTCCCAGGGAAAGAATTTGCTTATATGCCGCTTCATCATTTTGCGTTTTCGACATTTCAAGTTCGACCTAGACGTATTTGACAAAATGCGTCTTCAGTCATCTGATAGGAACCCAAAAACTATGGGTGTGTGTTAAGTATGAAGTGAGGATGAGTAGAAATGCAAAGATTTTTTGTTCTGTTTTAATAAGATGCAAATTTCAGATATCTGTGCTATATGGACTATGGAAAGTATGTTGTATAATATGGTAGATAAATATAGAATGAACATTATATTTGAAAATGTTTATGTTAAATAATATCATTGAAAAGCTTTGTTACATATACAATGAAAATTATTATTTTTTTAAAGTTTTACCATATATCTGTCATAAAGTATGCATCCCAATGTTTTATCCAACCAATTGAAGTGATACTAACTTGCAGTTGTTTCACAATGGAGCCTATCACATCATTTTACAAATTAGCATGTAACAGAAGGTGGTTTGCCTAGTCATGCAGTTAATAGAAGGTACCTGCATCCTCTATCTTAAGCTCATTTCTCTATAAATCCTAGGCCTTTTTGAAAGCCTTAGTGGTATATGATTCATCCACACATTCTGGTAATGTTAGCACTTTCCTTCTGTGCAAAAAAAAAAATTCTCCTGTAGAGGTTTAAGCATGTTCCTTTCATCTTCTGATCACGTATTCTTCCTACTTTATCTTTTCTTTCGGATTTGATCTTATTATACTTTCTTTAAATAGTTTATATGCATCCATAACATAGCCATTTCCTCCATTCCAAAAATGCCTCAGTTCCTGTAGTTACTCCTCATATGTCATACCCCCTGTCCCCATTATCATGTCTAGAAGATAATTTCTTCAAATGTAAATAAAGTACCTCCTGTGATATATAATAAATGGTAGGAAGTTCAGAAAAGAAGGTAGCAAAAAGGATGAGTTCCAGCACAAAACCCTAAAGGGACATCAATGTTAACCTTTTTACTGCCTGAGGTGTCTTTCTCTGTTTCAGCTATGTGTGTGTTCTTTCTGATAGCCAGTTCACTGTCAACCTCACAGTATAAGGGTTTATACCTGGGTCTTTAAATATGCGTCAATACCAACACAGGGAATCATGTCAGATGTTTCAGTCACATCAATCTGCTCTAATCTGTTCAGTTGTAGAAAGAAACTGTGATAAACCCATTTATTTTCATACACAGGAATCCTAATTTATGGTGACAGAGAGAGACTGATGTCTGAAAGGCCAACACAAATAAATCAGAAAAATGAAGTGGTTTGTCATAGTCTGTGTTCTTCTGTATACTATGCATTACTGAGCCACTCAAACACTTAATGGAATTGAAAATGAAATAGTATGGTAAATATTTACACTTGTCATTCTTAGACTTGGAAAAACATATGCCAAGGTCATGTGGGAGCTGATTCTGGACAGTCCTATGAGGCTCTGAAGTCCTAGAAACACTGGTAGAATTAATGCCGACTAGGTATGGGGATCTAATAACAAAATACAGTGTTTGACTCATAGTGTGGTTGCCAGTGGGAGTGGGTATACATCAGGGCCCAAAGCCTACTCTGATGGCCTACATCAGCAAACCAGTCAAAGGAGATGGATTAATAAAGCTACTAACTACAGATGAAGTGATGCTGCATGCAGACTCTGAACAGGAACTTCAGCAAATGATAGGGGGGCAGAAATGCAAGAATGAAACATAAAGGTTGAAACTGAGTACAGACAAGACAGCCGTTATGGCAGAAAATGGAGGAACTCAAAGAAGTGTAAAACCGAGATAGAAAGGAAATAATGGAACAGATTAACAGCTTCAAATATCTGGAAGGCAGAGTTGAGGAGAAGGGCTGCCTAAATGAGTAAGTCAAACCTAGAATAACAGGAACTGCAGCCAGTTGGCACAATGTCAGGGGAAACATGTGACAGAAGAATGCCACAGAAGCTGAAAAGTAAGGTGTACACAGCACTGGTGTGACTAGTGCTTCTGCTTGACACAGAAGCCTGGGCAGTGAAGGCAGGATCATTTGGGAAGCTTGAGGTGATAGAAATGAAGTATCAGAAATGGATGGCAGGATGCATATTATGGGACAGATGAGGAAATGATGACATCAGAGCAGAAACCAAAGTAGACCCAGTATCTGACAATGTCAAGAAAAACAGATTATAGATTCAGTCATGTGTGTGTGAGAGCAGAAAATGATTTGTTAAAGCATATTTGGGAAAGACAGGAAGAAGACAAGAGGAGATTAGGGCATCCAGCCAAGATACAGATGTACTGTGTGATTGAAGACCTGAGACAGGTAGGCAGGACTGTTGAAGAAGGTAGGAGAGTGGCTGTAAATCAAGAGAGGTGGTGACAGTTAATGCAACACCCTGAACCCATGCAAAAATGGGAAAAGGGAGTTAGTAGTGATAATGATGATGGTACATTTTTTTACACCAACCGTACTAAGTGATAATGATGATGGTGCATTTTTACACTGGTTCACACAAACCTTACTAAGTGATAATGATGATGGTGCATGTTTACACTGGCTCACACAAACCTTACTATGTGATAATTATGATGGTGCATTTTTATAATGGCTCAAACAAACCTTACTAAGTGATAATGATGATGGTGCATTTTTATAATGGCTCACACAAACCTTACTAAGTGATAATGATGATGGTGCATTTTTACACTGGCTCACACAAACCTTACTAAGTGATAATGATGATGGTGCATTTTTATAATGGCTCACACAAACCTTACTAAGTGATAATGATGATGGTGCATTTTTACACTAGCTCACACAAACCTAAGTGATAATGATGATGGTGCATTTTTATAATGGCTCACACAATTGTACCTTACTAAGTGATAATGATGATGGTGCATTTGTATAATGGCTCACAAAAAAACTTACTAAGTGATAATGATGATGGTGCATTTTTACACTGGCTCACACAAACCGTACTAAGTGATAATGATGATGGTGCATTTTTATAATGGCTCACACAAACCTTACTAAGTGATAATGATGATGGTGCATTTTTACACTAGCTCACACAAACCTAAGTGATAATGATGATGGTGCATTTTTACACTAGCTCACACAAACCTTACTAAGTGATAATGATGATGGTGCATTTTTACACTAGCTCACACAAACCTTACTAAGTGATAATGATGATGGTGCATTTTTACACTAGCTCACACAAACCTAAGTGATAATGATGATGGTGCATTTTTACACTGGCTCACACAAACCTTACTAAGTGATAATGATGATGGTGCATTTGTATAATGGCTCACACAAACCTTACTAAGTGATAATGATGATGGTGCATTTTTACACTAGCTCACACAAACCTTACTAAGTGATAATGATGATGGTGCATTTGTTTACGCTGGCTCACACAAACCTTACTAAGTGATAATGATGATGGTGCATTTTTATAATGGCTCACACAAACCTTACTAAGTGATAATGATGATGGTGCATTTTTATAATGGCTCACACAAACCTTACTAAGTGATAATGATGATGGTGCATTTTTATAATGGCTCACACAAACCTTACTAAGTGATAATGATGATGGTGCATTTGTTTACTCTGGCTCACACAAACCTTACTAAGTGATAATGATGATGGTGCATTTTTATAATGGCTCACACAAACCTTACTAAGTGATAATGATGATGGTGCATTTGTATAATGGCTCACACAAACCTTACTAAGTGATAATGATGATGGCTCACACCAACCTTTCCAGCCATTTATTCAAGCCACATTCAACAAGGCTTCTAGCCATGCTGAGTAACATCTAAGCATACTGAACACTTCCCAGATGTGTTGAAAAGCATTGCTGTAAGGTGCTGCGGAATATAAAACTCATTCAACCATCCACTATACTCATGGCTCTGCTCAGCTATTCTGTTGTGCAGCAACAGAAGCATTCCTCAGCTACATGAAGTAAAGCAGGGCTGCTTCAGTTATCTAAACAAAACTGCAATTATTATGGTCATTTCTGTGAATTATAACAGAAGCAGTAATATTTATTGCCTGTAAGTTAATGAGTCAATGAACAAATCCTCTGAATGCTGTATCAAATGAAAAAAAAGTCCAGCACTGGCAGTTTACCTACATTTTTATCTTTATTTGTTTGTTAATTTACTTAAGAGTTGTTACATTTTATTAACCACTACTAAGTAAAGCCCATTTACATAAATAGCTAAGTGAAAGGGAAACTTAATTAACTACACAATAAGGTGTATTGAATACAGCTAATGCCATGAAACATCAAAGACAGATACTACATCACTCATTAGGAAATTA
Organism: Protopterus annectens; assembly: GCF_019279795.1. Lineage (NCBI taxonomy): Eukaryota > Metazoa > Chordata > Ceratodontiformes > Protopteridae > Protopterus > Protopterus annectens. The sequence goes on from NC_056751.1 coordinate 631,119,092, forward strand.
TGGATGTCAACAGTCAAAGCATACAACAGAATATAGGTCATGGTTGCAATCCATAAATTAACATATCAGTGCCCAGCATATCTCTCAACTGTCCAGATTTTCAAAGAATGTCCAGATTTTTGCCTTATATTTTTAGTCTGTTCCTCATAAAATTAGCAGTTTTCTGGATTTTTGTGGTAAATCACGGAGGACTGACTTCACTAAATAGTGACAGACATTTCAGTTTCTTACTTCATATCTTTTAGAAAATGCATGATAAAACACGATCTTTTGTTCTAGCATATTTCTAAGTTTATAAAAGCAATATTTAAAATTTGCCCCTATTTTGGGGGCTTTGTCTCCCATTATTTTTGGCTTTGTCCAGATTTTTTGTGCTAACTGGTTGAGAGCTATGGTGCTCAGTGCTTCAAAACACAAGAACTTGTATGTTGTATGCAAAGTAAAAGGCAATATGTCTAGGCCCACACGTAGTTTGGCAAAGTATACAAGTCAATGGTAAAACAACAGACATCATTAATGTTGTAAATATCTTCAAATACCAAATAGAAATCTTTGTAACTGACTAAATCTTTATTAAAATAGCAATAAAATAATAGTAATATTGATGCAGAGGGATTTGGTGCAGTACGGGTTCAGTTCATTTATTCAGATACTTGACTTCTAGATATGGTGATCTACTCAAGTCCAGAATCTTTTTTCAATGTTTAGTTAATTTTCAGTATTAAATTTGGTTAATAAGATCAATAGCACATACACTGCTGATAAACTGAACTTTCATGAAGCCTGCAGCCTACAGAAGTCATCCATATCTAGTAACTATTATACTGACAACACACCCCTTAGAGTTGACCCAGTAGTCAGGGACGTAGGGCACACATAGATAGTAATGTAGTTTGACCATCATGTGTCTACAGTGGTGAGGAAATCATTCTATGTTGGGCAACGTATAAACAAAGGTATGGCATCTGAATCCAAGGAAGTCATTGCTCCACTGTATTCGTCATTCATCAGACCTATCATTGAGTACAATGCCCCCTTTGGTATGTACTTAATCAAGCATATCCAACAACTGGAACATCCACAGAGGTTCCTCACTAAAAGAATACAGGGCATAAGTAAAATGTACTATGGAGACTGCCCCAAGGCCCTATCTGTGTATTCTGTCTCCTACAGGCTTTTGAGGGGAGAGCTATGCCTGGAATACAGGGCATTGTCAGACCCCACTCTGATGGACCTCCTGCATATCCACAAAATAAACAAAACCAGAATTATCCATTCTAAAGACTTAAACCTTGCCTGTGATAATAAATAGGACCTGCTGGAGAGATAGGTATGTATCCCAGAGACTACCCTATCTATGGAACAGGCTCTCCATCCATGTGAAGTAGAGTTCCTCCCTAACCCAATTCAAGTGCAACTTGGACAATTGGATGGGAAACCGGAAATTCATACTTGGTTTGGCCCTTATGTCTCTACTGGACAAAGGTATCCTGTAAATGGTTAATCTCCCAGGCCCATGCTTACACTTTTCAAGGGTGTCAGAACTTGTCAGAGATTTGGGATGCATGGCTAGGCTTAAAAAGGCCCTTGTGGTCATTAGCCTAGTAAACACCTATGAACCTACAAATAGATTTATTACACATATACTTAGCTCAAAAAGAATGCTTAAAAAAACGTAGGACTACAGTTCACAATTGTCCAGCTCCAGGGGAACACATTTGGAAAGTCAATATAAGTACTGGGCTGAAAAAAATAATATCTTGTATGTGTACATTTAATAAACATACACTGAAACTGCAAGCAATGTAAAATATTATAACATGTACTAATAATTTTTAATCAATAATTTGGAAACCAGACATAGGTTCTCTGTGACACTTTTTAAAAAAAGGTATAGTTCAAACAATTTCATACTGCTTTAAAGAAGTCTCAAGGCAACTCTTTTGAGGCTTCTGGATTAAAATCTCTACTGTTTACAGATAATGTTTCTGCCAAGCCTGCATCAAGGCTTTCTACAAATGCTAATTTAGGAAACATCATTAACAGAATACCATTAACAGAATACCATGCAAGCAGTCAGGCAGTGTAGAAGGAAAACATGTAACCTGTGACAAGATGAGATGTCTTTCTGAAATGATGACCTGAATCCAGTCTAACATCTAAGTCTGCATAGTTGCATCTATTCTGTCATTAGAAATACCAATTGCATATTTTTAAATAAGTTTGCTTTGCTCTTTTTTCTTTAAATTATTTATATTATTCCGTCCCAACTCCCTCTTTTACTGTTAGTTTAATCTTGCATATTTGTCCTATCATTACTGTTACTTATTGCATACTTCCTGCTCTCTTATACTAAAGCAGAAGATAGCTATGGTCGCTGTAGAGTACAGATGGCCAATAAGCTAAAACATCTCTCACCAGATGACCCCACTGTTAAAGGTTCATAGTTTAGCATGCTTGCTAGACTGTTGTCTTACTATTCAAATATACAAGCATCATATCCAGTTGCTATGTGGCAGCTTCTGCCATGTCTTGTGACCTATTCACCAGTTTGATATCAGGTTTTGAATCTTAAGTTCTTATATTATTGAAAGGCCATGAAATGTCGACCCGATGAGGGATATTCAAGAAAAATATATAATGCAGTTGTGCAGTAGTAAATAACATGTATTAAACAGTGCAATGTGGCTCAGTGCTGATTGGGATCATAGGATCATAGGACGTTACTAAGCTAATGGCCCTAGGGTCCTTATAAGCCTAGCCAAGAAGTTCTGCCCTTGTTTCCAAGATCAGCACCTACTGCCCCTGTCCAAAACAGACACAGGTGGAACCCCCACGGTGAATTTACAGTTAGCCATCCAATCGTCCAGACTCTGCTTCAAGAGGGGCAAATAGGTGCTTTGCTTGAAATGAATTGGGAGTCTGTTCCACAGGTGTGTTAACCTCTGGGAGACAAATCTGTCCCTCCAGCAGGTTCTATTAATGTTACATACCAGGTTAAGGTCTTTGGAGCAAGTAACCCATGAGCCATTAGACATATTGCACATATGCAAGACTTCCAATAAGGCAGAGTCAGAGATTGCCTTATACACAAGGCAGAGATCATCTCTGAGTAGTCTGTATGAAACAGAGTAAAGTGACAGTGATTTCAGCCAATCCACATAGGACAGATGCCTAAGACCTTGAATTCTCTTTGTGAGGAACTTTTGTGGTCTCTCCAATTGCTGCCTGAAAAGGAACATACCAAAAGGGGCATTGTATTCAATTATTGGCCTGATGAGGGAAGAGTACAGGGAGGTTAGAACTTATTTTTTTCTGGAGGCAATGCTCTTACCTATGAGATGAGCAATATAAAATGCCCTTCTTCCCATTGTGGAGACATGGTGATTAAAGGTAAGGTTGCTGTCAACCTGTGTGCCCAGGTGTCTCCTCACTGAATGCATGCTTAGGGTGTTTCTATTGGTGTGGTAGTTAAGACAGAACACCCCTCTTACTGAAACGGATAATAATACTTTTTTTTTTTGCATTGAGTTTAAGGCAGTGACTTTGGCACCAATGATTTGTTTGCATAAGACCCTCTTGTAGGATATTGACATAATTTGGGAATTTTATGACCACTCTCAGTTTGTAGATGTTAGCAAACTTTGGCAGACATTTCATTTTTGCTTGTACTTCAGAGAAATAGATTCCAAACAGTAGAGGTCCCAGGACTGATCCCTGTGGAACACCACTGGTTACGGGTCTGCTGTTGGAGGTAGATTCCCCTATTTTGACTGTATGGGTTGTATCAGTGCGCCATTTAGTGACCCACCTAATGATATAAGGGTTGATACCTAGCTGGGTGAGTTTGTCAATAATGCCTGAGTGGGGAGTAGTGTCAAAAGCCTTGGCCAAGTTCAGGTAGGCTGTGTGCACAGTTTTTCCATCGTCCAGGGCTCTATTGACTGTCTCAAAGAAGTCCACCTGGTTTAACAGGCATGATCTCCCTCTGACAAATCCAAACTGAGTAAGGTCAAGTGTTCATAGGTTCATAGGTTCATAGGTTTATACTAGGCTTAAAAATACTGTGCCCATTAGTTTGTTGTGCCTCTGTTGCAAGGTCAAGGTAGGCTGTATGGACTGCCTTTCCTCATCAATGGCCTTGGTGACTGGTCCAATGTCTGCAAGTCCCTATGTCTTTTGTTTATGTGAGTTCCATTATCCCTCCCATAGCTTTGCAGACCAGGCTTGTTAAACTTTGGACTAATTCTGAGCATATCTGGGTTTCCACCCAGGTTTCTATTGTAAAGTTTTGTTATGAGGGGGGGGGGTCAGACTGACTGGTGCCGTTGCCTTGGGTGGAAGAGTTTATGGTTTTATTATCCATTGCCTCCTCCATGCAGTCCTGGAGGGTGTCGTAGAAGGCTTGTGGGTTGCTTGGGCTTGGTTATATACTTCTGGTGTGGAGCATTTTTGTCCCATGTTTTGTGATGATGATCTAGTATATATTTTGTCCTCTTGTAGTGAGGTGACTAGTTGTTCCATGGCATTTTGATTTGAACTCCAGGAACCTTTGGCTGGGAAAGTTGTAATTGCTGTAATGTTCCCAATCTATATTCCCTCCAGTGTCTTCAGGAAGGCTGTGTGGGGTTCCTGAGTTTGAGAGGGGAACCAGGTTTTCAGACACTGGATCCCTTTGAATGACACCAGAAATTAAGCCAATTGTTAAAGCTAATCATCTTGTTTCTATGTTGTGGCATCATTCTTGGTTGGACAATGACTGTGTCTGATTTTGTGGTTTATGTGTTGCCTGTGGTGTGTCATGAGGTGGCAGTTGGTTAAGGGATATACTGTTTAGATTACTGTGGAGATTACTTATATCTTTGTTGATAAGGTCCATGATGATTCACTCCATGGCCTTGCGGATGAAGCTAGTCAGGCTAATAGGTCTATAGTTCCCAGGGTCAGTGGAATCACCACCATTGTGCAAGGGGATAACAGTGACCATTTTCCATTCAGCCTGGATGAAGCCGGTGCTTAAACTATGATTGAAAAGAGTACCCAAAGGTGTTGCAAATTTTTGTTGGAGCCCATGTAGTACACAGCCTGGGATGTTATCAGGTCCCATAGATACTGTGTTTTTGGTCTTAAACATGGCATTTATGACCTGCTCTCTAGAGATACAAGGTGGGGGACAGGTGGAAGGAATGTCATGGGGTATGTGTGGTGGGGAAAGGTGAATTAAGTTTTCACAGAACCTGTCAGCTAACAGGTTTGTTATGTCCACAGGTTCATTGTATGTGGTATCACTAACTACTAGTTTGGTGGGTCTATATTACAAGATGGAAGAAGCATTCTTTCGGCTGTGTCCTGGTTGAACATAAAAGGCTGAAAACAGAAAATATTGAAGCGGCTGTTAAGCAAATTCTCTCCCTGGGAAAGAATTTGCTTGGCCGCTTCAGTACTTTGCCATTTTTGACACTGTAGTGCAGTCTCGGAGTTGGTATATTTAAGTAGGGGGGGTGTGGGGGGCTTCACCCCCCCCTTAATGTAATGTTTGAAATTATTTTTTTTTTTGCTGTTGTTGTGTTGTTGTGCTGACACTTCGACATTGTAAGCTTTTGCTTACATAGGGTCGATTAATCACCGTTCGCGTTTTTAAGCATTCGGTGATCTAATATAGACCCAGTTTGGTGCAAATCTGGGTCTTACCTTTTAGGCTATCGTTGTCACTAAAGAATGTCTTATGGCTGTCCTTAGGTGAGGACACTAATATGGATTCATAATTTGCTTTGGAGGACTTCACAAGAAGTCTTATTTGTGTGTTTAAGCTGAGGAGGGAATGTTTCCAGTTTAGGGCATCCTCCCTCTTACTTTTGGACAATTTCTACCTCTTATTGTAAAGCCTGTTAATGGCAGTTATCCACCAGGCAAGTTTGCTCTTCCTTGAAGAGCTTGTTTTGGTCCTATCAGGTACGGCTGCATCAATGCAGTTATACGGGTGTTTGTAGAAAGCATTGGTGTAGGATTTAACATAGTTGCCAGTTCCATCTGAGGTCGAGGTGCAGTGAAGCTATTTATACTATCCCTTAGAAGGATATAATCTTCTTTGGAGAAGTTTTTTAGTTTAGTTGCTGCTGAGGGCGGGGGTCCGGGGTGATAGTTACTTTGCATGGGACTGATCTGTGGTCAGATCTGACAAGTGACACATGAGAGCAGGCATCGTGTCACCATGCATGAAAAGGGACCCAGAGGAGAGAATCACAGCTGTACTAATGGCAAAAACCATGCTGCTACATTCACTGTAGTACTGCAATCACTGGACCTGAAGGAAAGCAGCATCTTAGTCTCATGGCTCAATGGCTATGCACATTCACCCATGTAGAAAAGTGTCAGATAGCTGTAACATGTGCACTGACTGCAGTCCATATAAAGTCACCACAGCACAGTGGCAGGCCATTTTATAATATAAATGAAGTAGAAATGGCAGAGATGGAGTACAGCAAACAGAGGAACACACAGAAGGATAACAGGAAGGGTGGATATGTGGGAGATGAATATTTTTTTTGAACAGATGCCTATGTTTTTTAAGAAGGGTATAGGGAGAGATAGTAAGGAGCAGGCAGGGAAAGAAGGGAGGGTTTAGGGACGGTGAAAGGTACACACAAACAAATGTTAGATAACTGACAATGGATGTGGTGATTCATAAGGGTGAGGGAAGCAACAAAGGAGTGATACAGACTGACAAAGGGTGGGCAACTGGTAAAGGGGAGGAATGGACAACAAACAGGGAATAGAGAAAGACCTACAAGGAAGGGCAATACAGTGATGGGGAGCTGGATGGGTATGATGGGCCTGCCTTCTCTGCCAAGAGGTAAACTCATCCTGATGTCAGTCACATCAGTGGTTGGTATCATGGGCAGGTGCTGCTTCTGTTGGGCTGATGGTTAAGGCAAAAGCCAGATGCACAACTTGACTAGCCATATAAATATATACTCCATGGTACCAATATGGCAATCCAGATGCCAGTCCACCTTAGACCACACCAGTCACCACATGTCCCACTGAGTGACCCAGAAGGACCCCACTACACCACTCTCAGAAGAGGGACCTTCTCCTCCCCAAGAGGTGATGACAGAGGCCACCAGTAAACCCTCTCAGTCATTTTCTGCAGGGTGACTTTCATCAGCCAACAGAGAGGAAGACTGGGAAACCATTGAGGATGGAGCAATGGGTGTAGTTGTGGGTGCAGAGCATGTTGGTTGCTGCCTCACTACTGGCTACACTGTAGCTAATCTTGTGCAAAAACACAATAAACAGAAACACAAAACAACACTAAGAAAACAGAACATAAAATAAGGGTAGAAAAAAAGAGAAACAAATATAGCACATAAGTCATGTATGGACACCTTATTGCAATACTACAGAACTGCCAGCAATAAACTGCACTAACCCCACTGCCTGGAAAGCCAATTCTGTCTCCGTTGGTGGGCCATCCTATTTGCTTCAGTCTCTTGGGATACTGCAAAATAGAAAATAATACAGTAATCAAGTGAGATTATCCATGACAATTGAAACAATGACAGCTGCAGATGTAATATCTACCATACGGTGCCAATGCAAGATAATACTATTTACAAAAAAAGGAGGCTCTCCCTCCCTAATCTTTCTGTCCACACTACCAGAGATGCCCTGGGTGGTGCCTCTCCAGATCACTATATTTGTGCTGGCATTGTTTGCTACAACAGGTGATGCAACTGGCATCATTCAGCACCTTGTGGAGCCACTGCCATGTATTCACTTTATACACAGGGCCCTCATAACTGACCAACAGGTACTGTCTATGGTCTCTGTGCTGCACCACACTGGTGCCCTGCTAAAATCATTGCCAGAAGACAATCAAGTCTGTTCTATGGGTCTGAATTAAAAGAAGAATAGAAGACTGGTGTCTACAGCTGTGCATACTGGACATGACATAACATGCATTAACTGGAAGCATGGCAGTGCAATGCACATTGAATTAGTGCAATAACAATTACTAGTACTGTGACCAGGCTTAACAGTTGCTTGGGAATATTGAACAGTAGAATGACCGTTGCTCATAACAGCATGATGCTACTGAGCATTAGCATTGTCATCCCTCACAGTAAAGCAATATTATTGTACAGTAGTATGACCATCTTACAAACTAGGGTAATATTTCTGTACAGTGGCACAGCCACCCCTCTTAGTAGCACAATAAGATCAACAACAACAGCATGGTTGGCAATACCTTCTGGGGGGCACACTGATAGGAACTGCAGTACAGATCAGGGGTAGTAGTGATACTGCAGAGAGATGTCTGCAGGGTATGTTGAATAAAGCAGGATAGCAGGCACTTGTGGGGATAGGTTATAGTATAGGATCTGGGTACCAGGTCCAGAAAGAGATGTGTCCTGTTGTCTGTGGCATGCTGTAACATACCACTGACACAGGGCCTACAAGATATGCTACAGGGACTGTATGACATTCCTTAGGTCCAGCCTGTTCTGTAAGCACAGTACCACTATAAGAGACTCTGTGATGACATGCCCATGTTGAGTACCATCATAGCAGCAACAAAGGCTAGGGGCATTGACTGGGGTCATGGGCCATTTCAGCATACATGTGCTGATCTGCAGTTGTAAACACATTTACAGGTTCTCTCATAGGACATAATGACTGACAATGGCTTGAAAAGTTTACTATAACAGAGATGGATGTACTACTACTAGCCTTATGTACACATGAGAGGTGTATCTTGGAGAACGGTAGAGCAAGCAAAGCCTTCTATGAGCAATTGTGGAAGGAAAACGTGCAGGATGAGAATGTTGTTGGTGGCCATAAATGAACAGTACAACAGGTGCATCACAAGGTGACTGATATGATCCTGCTTGTGAAAACAAAGGCACAGGAAATATCCAGGGATAGGCAGGCCATCTTCACATGGACCAGCATGGCTGCAGATGTCTTCCTTGAATCCTTGTCGGGAGAAAGTGACAGAAATCTCATGCCTGGCATGTCAAGGTGAAGCTGATGATGATTATATGAGTGTTTGCGGGGAGAAATGCCAGGTTTGTAAATACATGTCTAAGTACCACAGGATGCTGACAAACTAATGTGACTGCTGTACTTACATGAAACATTAACATATCTGTCTTAAATGTACATTGGGTATGTAACAGTGACAGCCTGCACTGCAAGGTACATATGTACCCTTAAGCTATGTAAACAATTGTCATGTAGATGTGTGCGCGCATGTGTGTGTGTGTGTGTGTGTGTGTGTGTGTGTGTGTGTGTGTGTGTGTGTGTGTGTGTGTGTGTGTGTGTGTGTGTGTGTGTGCTCACGCACATTACATGGTAGTAAAATTGTCACTTATGCCCTGCCATTACCATAGGTATGTTTTCTACCTGCATTCGCAGATTCCACTGGTGGAGGTACCAGAGCAACAGGACACTGCATGCTTGATGTCAGCAACTCACCAGTAACTGATGATGATGGCACCATGCACATGGCACAGTCTAATGATACAGTGAGAATGTAAGAAATGCTAACCTTGGAGGATACTTGACCATTCAACATTGCCAATATGTGATTATGGGCATGATGTACACCCACATCTCTTGTGTTTAGTGAAGGTCATCACTTAAATGTAAGTTCAACCCAAGGTTTGTATGCCTCCTCCATGCAGATGGCAACAGATGAAACCTTACCATGATAGGGAGGCCCTTGTGCTGAGCATTTGCAGTGGATTGCAGGAGGAGTCTGAGGGAGATCTGGGGCCAGATCTCAGTGAGGCTTGGGCTGACACCTCAGTGGAAGAGGTAGCAATGTCCCAACAGCTATCTCCTACCCAGGTTCGAGAAATCCAAGCAGTGTTGCAGGAATTTGGGGACATATTAACTGGGAAACCAGGGTGCACCCACCTGGGGCAGCACCAGGTGGATACAGGACTCCAAAGGCCTATTAGGCAGGCCCCTTATAGAGTGCCTGAGGGAGTCAAAAAGACTCTGAGGGAGGAGGTACAGTAGAAGTTGGAACTAGGGGTGATTCAAGAATCCAACAGTCCCTGGGCCTCCCCAGTGGTGCTGGTGCCAAAGAAGGATGGCAGCATCAGGTTCTGTGTGGACTACAGGAAATTACATAGTCACACAGAGTCGGATGCTTACCCCATGCCTAGTACAGATGAGGCCCTGGAACAGCTGGGTGGGGCTAAGTATCTTACAACCATTGATCGTACTGAGGGTTAATGGCAGGTACCCTTGACTCCCAGTGTTAGAGAGAAGTCAGCCTTTGTGACTCCTTTTGGCTTGTATGAGTTCACAAAGATTCCCTTTGGGATGAAGAATGCCCCAGTGACTTTCCAAAGGCTGGTAGATCACATCCTAGCAGGAGCAGGAGGGTTTGCCCTTGCTTACCTAGATGATATTGCTATCTACAGCCATTCCTGGCCAGAGTACCTTCAGCATGTCAGGGAGGTGCTGGGCAGACTACAGATGACAGGGTTGACCATTAAGCCAGAGCAAATGTCAGGTGGGTATGGCAGAGGTCTCCTACCTAGGACATAGAGTGGGGAGTGGCAAGATAAGGCCAGAACTTGCCAAAGTATAAGCCATTCAGACATGGCCTGCACCTGTTACTAAAAATCAGGTGAGGGCATTTTTAGGGACAGCAGGGTACTACAGAAAGTTTGTCCCCAGTTATAGTACCATAGCTGCTCCCCTCACAGACTTGACAAGGAAGAACAAGCCAGATAAGGTAGCGTGGACCACAACATGGGAGCAGGCATTCCAGAAGCTTAAAGAAGCTTTGAGAGGACCCCCTGTGTTAGCCAGTCCAGATTACAGCAAATAATTTGTTGTGCAGGTGGATACTTTGAACCATGGGGTGGGGGATGTACTTAGCCAGATTTCTTCAGAGGGAAAAGATCACCCAGTGTTTTATCTCATTCATAGGCTCCAACCCAGGGAGGAATGCTATGCAGCGGTAGAAAAGGAATGTCTAGCCATAGTGTGGGCACTGCAGAAACTTCAGCCTTATCTGTATGGAAGAAAATTCACTGTAATGACTGATCACAACCCCCTAATATGGTTAAACAGAACCAGCCAGCAAAATGCCAAGTTGCTAAGATGGAGCCTGGGGTTGCAAGCATATGATATGTCAGTGCAGCACCGCAGTGGGAGTAGCAATGCCAATGCAGATGAGCTCTCAAGATAGGGAATGGGGTAGGTATACTCAGATAGACTTGACCCTCTCAAGCAGCGTTTCTCAAGGGTCACTTGAAAAGCTAGCTTGAGTTCCCCAGGGGGGAAGATATATGTGAAGAGTGGGTAAAGATAGATGAAGGCTGCCAGCCTAGCCAGATAGAATTTTGCAGATAATTATGTCATTTGTAAATATGAATGTAAACTACAAGCTTGTTGTCTTAAATGTAAAGAAATTCTGTTACATGTGGAACTGCAAAAATGTGACAACAGTGCACTCTACTGACCAAAGTAAAGCATATGGTGACCCTTTGATGTAGACAGTTGTGCCGAAGGGTCTAGATGAAGAAATTATTTTTACTGTTTTAACCAAGAGTTAAACATGCAAATGTATTTTATTCCTCTGCTTCCTGACCAGCTGCAAGATAACAAAAGGAGATGTTAAGAATGTAAATGCAGTTTCTGTTAGCCTGGGAACCCAGGGAAGTATGAAGAATGATGTAATGTGAATCAGAACTGCAATTTCAATTTAAACAGAGAGAACCAGAGATTATTAAGCATTTTTGTCTTGACCATCCAACTCATCAGCACTCTGCCTGTTTTCTTATGTAAGTTATCTTAGACTTGTGTTTTCTTTTAGAAATAGCTAGAAACTAGAAATATTAGGCTGTGTTTTCTGTGAAGTCAAAACTGTACTACTGAATTATTTTAAGTATTTCTCTGTGATCTCTGAACTCTTGACTAGCACTGCGTAGTAAGTATTGTCTTGTGTTTTTATTATTTATTATTAAATATTTTAACACCTTTCAACTGTGGCTGTTTTGTGTAGAGATAATTTAAGTTCTAGAGTACATTGCATATTTATAGTGATTACTGTACCAAGTCACTCTAATAGGCCTTGACTGTTTGGTTATACTACCAATTGGATAATAATATTGCACAGTAATAATTGGACACCCTTTTAAGGGCCTTTGAGTAGCTGATAAACATTAGCTGTGTGGTGGCAGGTGGTACTACTGTATAGTCTGGGTAATAGGGACACAAATGATTTATCTCTATGAAATATCCAGGATGACGTGAATGACTTAAGTGAGCTAGTTCCTTGAATGTACAAACTGCTCCTTAATTTTCCTAACCTTTCAAACAACACTGGCACTGAAGGTACTGGGTACATGCCAGTGTTTAGTGGTCAGTATTAGTCCTTTCCTCGCCATCTGTACCATACTCACAGCTCTATCTTTGCCCCCTTTGGGCCTCTTCCTTTTTCATGCTTAGTAAGATTCCAGTTATTTACCTTTCAAAGTGAAATTTGCATGTGTCTCTAAAGCTGTAACTAATTATTTTGTTGCTGTACAGATCATGCTGTTACAGCATGTACACTATACCCTCCAAGCTTTCAGTCTACTTGGTATCCATGGCCTAGGAGCATGGGACTGTGCTTGTTGCAGCCCCTTTATACCTGTTTCAGCCAATGAGAATAGCCACAAAATCTGCAGCACAGTTTTTAACAACCCAGCTCTCCGTATCGCACTATGTCTTTTCTTACTTTATCACTACATTAAGCTATAATTGTTCAGATGTTCTATGAGATAGTTATTAGCAATTTGTGATTGACTCAAGTCTCAGAGATAACATCAATTTAGTCCAAAGCAAATAGTTTAGTTGAAAGATTCATGTCCACTCTTGGGAATTCAATGAGAGCAGCATTTTACCAGGGGGATGTTGTGGAAACAGGACATTCAGATTTTCTTAAGAAACTATAGAACCATACCATACTGTATCACAGAATAATCCCTTGTAGAGCTAGTTGTAAAACAAAAGTTCAAAGTAAAACTTCCTTCTTTCACCCAGAACAAGACTTGCAAATATCATACTATTAAACCTATGACACCAAAAAGGAATATGTAGGCAGGGCTAAACATTGTATACAAATTTATAATTTAAAAGAGGAGACTATTTAATGTTTAAATAAGAAAGACCCAACAAACACACCCTCTGTTTTTAAAATGAGGTTTATAGCATAACTCATACAAAGAGCTCAATGAGAACAACTTTGAGAAATTGATATAAAATTCCAAGACATTGTTCATTTTTTCAAAAACTTTATAGCAAAAGTTTGATTTGGAACGTGGGCAAGATGTTTATTAGAAACATTAGTAATGTCATCATAATTAGGTATTCCAGCAGTACAAAAAAGAAAGCCATTTAATTAAAAACTACATTTGCTCTTAAAAAGTATTACTACCAGTGCCAAAATGCCTTGCATCATTTAAAATATCTATTTTCTAGCTAGAGTACCTTTACTTTGGCATCTGCATGTCCTCTCTGGTATTTTGTTTTTCCAGGTTCTCCTGTTTCTTCCCCCATTCCCAAAGGCTTGTTGTTAGGTGAACTAGCAATTCTCTACATCACCTATAACTATGTATGTAGTGTGTGGTTCTGCTATGAAACACTGACTTCCTGAAAATCAACGTGCCAAAAGAATAAAAACATGCTAGAAAAAAGGGAAAAAAACTCCTTTTTTCTTTTCTTTTTTTTTTTTGCAAGGGGCAAGCCCCACACCCCCCAAACTTATATAGGTTCTATATCACATTGTCAAACTGTATAAGTTCGAATGTTGTAATATCAAACCCAAAAGTCCGAAAGCCAAAAATAGCAAAGCCACAGCACAAGTTTTTTCCCCAAGGAAAAAAATCGATGTGCCGTTTTCAGGGCTTTGCTATTTCCTCCACTGTGGTGCGATCTTGGAGTTGGTATATTTAAGTAGGGGGATGTGGGGGGGTTAAGTTTAAGATTTACATTTTTTTTTTGGCTGTTCTGTGTGTTTGTTATAGTTAGGTTTCGGACTTTTGGGTTCGATATTACATCGTTCAAACTTATACAAGTTCGATGTGATATAGACCCACCGATATATACCAACTCCATGGTCGCACCAACTCAATGACAGGAGAAATCTCTCTGAAGAAGTGAATTACTGCTAGTGCACAATTAGAAATCACACCAGCAATGATTTCTTATGGAAAAAGCATTCAGCATTGTCTTGTTCATCTTTTTCTCTGTGGGCTACTGACACTCAAGCAGTTTCACTGCGAGCATGTGTAGGGAAGCTGTAATGTATGTGTTTTTGCGTGTGTATGTTGTTGTTGCTGTTGTGTATGCATGTGTATGTGTTTGTGCATCTCTATTTCTTTACAGGTGTGTGTGTGTGTGTGTGTGTGTGTGTGTGTGTGTGTGTGTGTGTGTGTGTGTGTGTGTGTGTGTGTGTGTGTGTGTGTGTGTGTGTGTGTGGTGGACAAGTATCCCATACAGGACTGTTTCTTTGCTTTATACTCATTGCTTGTTGGAATGGGCTCTAGCTTCCCTGTGATCATTAATAGGATAAAGCAGGTATCAAACAGTGAATAAATGAATGATCATCTGAGCAACAAAGGTTATACTGAAAGCTACAATGTGGTGATAAATTGCTGTTCTTATTTTCACAAACAAGATAAAAGTGTAATGGTCTGATTGCAGCCAGCCTATCGTTCCTTATTCAAGCCACTGTCTGAGACAAAAATCGCTAATCAGCTTCAACTACTGTGAGCAGTTCCAGGGACCAAGCAAAGATGACAAAAGCAACCCAGAATTAGTAATAAAAACGAAATATTTATTTATACTGGCTTTTTAACAAAAATACTTCTTTTATTAAAAAAGCACTCCTTTAAATTGATTTAAATGTGTGTGTTGTCTGATGGAGTGCTTTGTCAAAAAGCTATGTTTAATTTTAAAAAACAAATATTTATAGTTTTAACCAATTTCTGATTGATATTGCATTTTCCAGTTTAACTTTTATTTTACTGACTCCCATTAACAATGGTACAGGCTAGTGATGACTTCTTTCAACTTATTTTGACCCACCAAGCTTTTCTTTCTTGGCTTTGGGTGCATATAACCTGTAATGGATTTCAAATAGAATTTGCTGATGTTTGCTCTAAGTCTAGCATCACAATTCTGAATGCTGATTGGCTAATGTAGAAGTATGAGCTGTAACTGTCCCACTTCCTCTACTCCTTCCAACTGTGGAAAAAAAATCTTAGAAAGAATACTGTGACAATTTTTAACAATAACATCAGTTGTCATGTCATTTGTAACTTGAAGCCAGTGTTTAGCAGCTAAATTTAAATGTGGCAACTAAATATTTTGTTTTATTAGTTCAGTAGTGTTATTTTAAATGAGACCAACGTCACACTGTTCCATTTAATAATTCAAACTTGTGTAAAGAAGTGTTAGCCCTAGACTGAGTTTTGTGTAATATGACATGAGTCTCTAATCAATATTTTATGCAGCCTCTTATTCTGTCTTGGGGCCCTCTATACCACAAGTGCCATGCTTAAAGAACAAATTACTGTTACTCATGAAAACTCCATCTGTATCCAGAAATTATTTTTTTAACAGTTCATTCACACTAGTACTTTAACCTTACATTTATAAAAAGGTGATTTTTATTGAAAGAAAACTTACACGTTGGCCTATAGAGAATTACTGAAAATAAGTACTCTAAACCTATATGTTTGATGCAGCCTAACAATAGAAAACACTTGTGTGTGTTTTATAAGTGAACGGGCACAGCCGCTTTTTTCCATCTTTCCAACAACCAGAGTGAGTCATTTTTTCCTTTTTTGAGTAGGAGCGCTGCATTATTTATTAGCACTGGCCTGGGTAAAATTCTGATACATCTGAAATAGTATTGCACCTTTCTCATACTTATTTTTTCTTTAGGGCTATGCAGCCAGTAAGTGTAGCACCATTTAAACTTGTGAATAAATTTAATTCTAAGCTCAGTTCTATATTACAGATGTAAGTGTAGGAAAAAAGAAGGAACTAGAAAAGGTGTGGAAAATATAACACCAATTAGATGTCAAAGTAGTCAGTAACATGCAATCCAGTCAGCTAAAAGTCCATTTAATTAGCAGTTTAGCTCGGTTTGGTATTACAGTCTGTTATCACAAAGCATTTTACAAAACAGATAAAATGCATGCTTTTTTAAATCCAGATAAGAATATGTTTTAACATCCATTTGTCATTTATCATGATGAGTATAAGTATTCCTAGCCCCATGACACAGAAGAATGAAGCCCTGACTGTATCCCAGCCAACCAGTGTTTGATTAGTGACAAGAGCAGTGCAAGAGTGAGACAAGGAGGACAGGAGTGATAGGCAAGTGCCAGCTCACCCATTCCAGCTAAGTGACACACTGATAGAAGACTGGGTTCTGTACCAGCAGTGTTCGAACCTACTAAGCACAAGCTGCATAGTGATGCGCTGCTTAGTCTGGGAAGTTGTGTGATAACACGCATGCTCCCATTGGTCAGCAGCACTCTCTGGATCCTAAGCACGTCATCATGGGGAAAGGGCTCAAAGGGATTAGCAGGGGAATCCAAAGGATGTTATACACTGTCCCAGCCCCCCATCTGCTCGACTCTCACCTCTCTCACAAACAATTGGGCTGCAGAGCTCTCACCTAGTGTGGAGGGCTCGGCACCCATTCCAGGGAGAAACAGAACTTGTATATAAGTCTTTATAGGCATCGTACCTTCCAGCAAGCAGAATGTCCATCAACGGCAGGCATTCTATAACATGTCAGAGTTCAAAAACAAAGAAGCAGATAAAGATATTTGTAAAGATATCCTTCATAAATACCAGATAAAATTCATGCTACATGATTTCCTAAACAGTCCTGGTATTTTCCAGTTTTAATTCAGAACTTTTTTTTTATATTTAATATTATGGCTAATGACTTGAGGTTTCCATGTTATAAATATTGTTCAACATAAATAAGTTCCCCTGTGCGTGAGAAGTTGCACGGCAAACAGCAAGTTCCAAAAAGAAAAAATTAAGCCAGCAACTGGTGAGCCATGAGAGCAAATAATTTATTTGACTTCTTGAGAGTACTGAAACTTCATAAAGCTTAATTCAGACAGACCGGTTTCGGCCTGGATTTAACCTGGCCTTCTTCAGTGTATTATAGAAAAAAGCATACAGAATGAAAGAAGCACTATATAGTGAAACAAAACATATGATTGGCTGACTTTAGACATCACAGTCATTAAACTCATGAATATTCATGATGTATTAGAAAATATTCAACATGAAAAGAATTTTTATGCTTTTTATATATATTTCATAAATATTCATTAAGCCCTGGATTAAACAGGGCACCAAGTTTGGTTATCCATTTCTTTTCTTTCATATCAAGTTTAGCATGCCAACCAGATTTCTGACTTCGATCACCAATGAGTTTATCAATGATAATAAAATGAAATTTAGCTGTTGGATGTTTGAGTGTATGTTTAAACTCATTGGCTGTTTTCCTTGTGGACATTGTGGCAATTGTAAACATATTTTGAAATCCAAGGAATTTAGTAGTAAAAATAGCAGCATAGTATATGATATTCAATTCTTTGCCAATTGTAATACTGACTGGGCTATTTACATGGCTTGTTGCAGCTGCCATTCTTTTTATATTGGTCAAACTTCCAGGCCTTTCAGGCTACGTATGTCAGAACATCTGAGTGACATTAAGTGTAAAAGGAACACAAATGCTCTATATAAACATACACTCAAACATCCAACAGCTAAATTTCATTTTATTATCATTGATAAACTCATTGGTGATCGAAGTCAGAAATCTGGTCGGCATGCTAAACTTGATATGAAAGAAAAGAAATGGATAACCAAACTTGGTGCCCTGTTTAATCCAGGGCTTAATGAATATTTATGAAATATATAAAAAACATAAAAAATTTTTTCATGTTGAATATTTTTTAATACATCATGAATATTCATGAGTTCAATTACTGTGATGTCTAAAGTCAGCCAATCATATGTTTTGTTTCACTATATAGTGCTTCTTTCATTCTGTATGCTTTTTTCTATAATACACTGAAGAAGGCCAGGTTAAATCCAGGCCGAAACCGGTCTGTCTGAATTAAGCTTTATGAAGTTTCAGTACTCTCAAGAAGTCGAATAAATTATTTGCTCTCATGGCTCACCAGTTGCTGGCTTAATTTTTTCTTTTTATAAATATTGTTCAGCAATTTCAGCTCATGGGAGGGTTCAGGGGCCTCCTTCTATTTCCACATGATTATTACACACACACACACACACACACACACACACACACACACACACACACACACACACACACACACACACACACACACACACACTATTTATTTTTCTTTTATTGACTGGGTAAGTGGGTTAGTCTCAGTAGCCAGAGGACACTTCTCAGGGGAAACACAAGGTGTTGTTTATGCTATTAGGGGAATCTGGCCAGGGCATGCAGGAACTTTTACGCTTTCTGATAGGTGGCATTTAATCTTTTGCATCCACGTGTACTATGACAAAGTCATATAGCTTTGAACTTTTTTTAACATCTCATTCAAAAGATGAAACCATGTGTGTGTGTGTGTGTGTGTGTGTGTGTGTGTGTGTGTGTGTGTGTGTGTGTGTGTGTGTGTGTGTGTGTCTGTGCATGTCTGTGTGTGTGTGTGTGTGTGTGTGCGTGTGTGCGTGTGTGTGTGTGTGTGTGTGTCTGTGTGTGTGTGTATATATATATATATATATATATATATATATATATATATATATATATATATTCACAGACACAGATATATACACACACACACACACACACACACACACACACACACACATATGTATACACATGAGCACGCGTCATCGTGTTATCTTGTTGACAACAAGAACTGGATTACTAACAGTTCATTTTGTCAGTGGGTCATTTTGTTGACAAAGGGAAGCGGGTCGGTGTTAAGAATGTTAGTGCATAAGAGTGTTAGCAGGGTTAGAGTTCAAGTTATGCAGAGTCATAGCTGGCTCATCTATTGTCCAGTGCTGGTATCCTAAGTCCTATCCCACTCCCTTAGTTCTTTAAGTAAAGAGCATGAAAGAAAGCTGGGCTGACTGTAAGAAGTCAATTGGTCCATTGTTTTCCTTACAGTGAAATGCGCATCCCTCTTTACCTCTACAAGACAGAACAAAACCTTTTGCTGACTGCAGGAAGCTGATTGGTGCATCAGCTTCTACAGCAGCCTTTCTATGCCCCCTCAGCTCTTCAAGTGAAGAGTAAAAAAAAAAAAAAAAAACATGTATGTGCCAACATTTCACACACTTGCTACACTACAGGAGTTAAAGGTAAGTAACAGGATAGATTTTAGTTGTGTTTATTTGAATGCTTGTAGGTTAGGGTTATAATTAAGGTTAAATAAGGATTTAGAAGTATTGCTGTGTGTGTGTGTGTGTGTGTGTGTGTGTGTGTGTGTGTGTGTGTGTGTGTGTGTGTGTGTGTGTGTGTGTTTGCATGTACCCAAGTTGTCTTAAGTAATAGTAGTGTAACAGAAAGGGATTTTTTTCTAAGGTAACCAGCAGAAAAACACGAAAAAAAAACATTTATTAACTAAGTGCTTTCATCCCTAAGGAAACAGGACTTCATCAGAGTTACACAGCAAAACAATTAAAACCTTTATATGCACAATCCAATTAACTGTTAGCCACATAATTATATAATTAAATAATTAGTTAAAATTGCAATTTCTTTAGTCTTCAATCTTTAAGAAAACACTAGACATTAATCATTTCATTGAGACCTGGAAATTTGTCAGCCCCAGTTTCATTTGCCATAAACGTTCTTTTTGTTAGATTATATATTTATAATCACCTCCTCTCATACTTTTACTAACAATCTGTAATCCATGAAATAAGAATTTGCTGTGGTCAGGAAAATTATCTAAATGTTTGAATAGAACATTATCATTTTTTGCATTCTTTATATCACACATATGTTCTAAAATATATGTACAAAATTTTCTAGAAGTCATACGTACATAGAAATCAGTATATCCTTGAGAGCTAGCAACATAAACAAACCCTTCAGAGGAACAAGTAAACCTAGTATTAGCATAAATAGCAAGATCTAAACGTTGAAATAAAATATACTTAATGTTGCTCATATATCTACAGGCTTTATAAGTACCAGAAGCAAATGTACCCCATTCTTTCTGAGAAACTATACTATGCTTATTATTAATAAAAAAAAAAAATCTCTAACAAAAACATTTTTCAAGGGGTTATTTTTCTTAAATACTATCTTAGTCTTATCACCTACTACTTTACATAGCTCCAGATTACCTCTAATAACATTTCAATTATTAACTAGAACAGACTTCAAAAAAGAATCATCTACTGAAATATCAAAAACACAAACAGCATTGTATGTCATGTCTTCCAATGTTTTATAATTATAATTATTTAAAGAGACATCCACCAAAAAGGGGAATATTCTTTGTCTCTCTTTTCTAAAACTTCTTTGCTATAAAAATCTAAGACAGAAGCTTTATAACCTTTTTCCAAAAATCTACATTTCATATTATAAAACTCATCAGATAATACATTATCAGTAATAAGTCTAATAGCCCTAATAAATTGATTCTTAGGAATATTGTTTTTAATATGAAATGGGTGATTACTATCATATGACAATTATTTGTATCTTTTCTATATAAAGTACTATACAATTATTGCTTTTCTATATTGATTCTAACATTTATATCCAAAAAATGCACTGTCAAACCACATCCACTTTAAATAACCTTTGAAAATGTAATACTGGAATTCATTTCATCTAAAAAAGCATAATACAATTCACTAGACCCTTTGATACCAAAAAACAAACCATCTACAAATCTAAAATAATATTTAACATACTGATAATACTTAAGTTGAGGGAGTATATCACATGGTTGGCAAATGAGGGGACTACAGCAGCCCCCACTGCAACACCATGTATTTGTTGATAATAATTGTTGTTAAAAATTAAAAAAAAAAAAAATATATATATATATATATATATATATATATATATATATATATATATATATATATATGTATACATTATACAAAATAGCATCCATAAGTAAACAAACTATACTAATCTTATGGCTAAGTAACAGGATAGATTTTAGGTATGTTTGTTCGAGTGCTTGTAGGTTAGGGTTATAATTAATGTTAAATAAGGGTTTAGACGTATTGATGTGTGTGTGTGTGTGTGTGTGTGTGTGTGTGTGTGTGTGTGTATGTGTGTGTGCGTGCGTGCATGCATGTGTGTGTGTGTGTGTGTGTGTGTGTGTGTGTGTGTGTGTGTGTGTGTGTGTGTGTGTGTGTGTGTGTGTGTGTGTGTGTGTGTGTGTGTGTGTCCCAGTTGTCTTATGTAATGGTAGTGTAACAGAAAGGGCTTTTTTCTAAGGCACTCTGTAGGGTTGGAGCTGGGGCAGGGTTTTGAGTTAGCGTGCATTAGTAAGGTAGAGCAGAAGCTTGCCCACCTTCTAATGTGTGCTAATCCTAAGACTAACTCTGGTGTTATTCCTAACATCAGCCCTACATGTTACTTTAGAAAAAAACCTTTCTGTAACATTACTGCTATTCAGACAAATTTTATTTTAATTTTAATTTAAAACGATCATAAAAGGAGAGTGTTTTTTCTCCAGCAGGGCTAACTACCCAGCAGTGTAAACCTTGTCTCAAGATGATTATCACTGCTGAATTGACACCCCAACCCCATGTGCAAAATGGGAAAAGGGTTTGATGATGGATAAAAGGAGATTGGTTTGTCTGTTTTTGCCATTTGTTTAATGCGGGGTGTGAATGTTTATTGTTGGCAAAGGTTTCACTATTGTGAGTACTGGTATTTAGTGGTGTCAGTAGTTTCAAAAAAGAAACTATATATATATATATATATATATATATATATATATATATATATATATATATATATATATATATATATCTAGAAACACTTTGGAATCTCGAAATACTGAAATGTTGAATTTCAGTATCTCGAGACCAGACCAAAGTGTTGAATCTGCAGTTAGCACGAAACTGCAGAATATCGAACATGCGGTACTGATGGAGCATTAGGTAAGTGCAATGCTTTTTAAGGGTTTTTGGGAGGATTTGTATGTTTGTGAGTATGTTGGGGAGTTCTAGGTGTAGGTTAGGGTAGGTAGGTAAGAGTATGAGTGTGTCAGTGTTCAGAGTGGTGGTGTTTGTATGTATGTGATGTGTGTTTGTGCAAGGGAGGTGTAGAATGTGTGGTGGTGGGTTTTCGGTCTTTCTGTGTTTAGTGCGACCTCGTAGTTAGTATATATAAGTAGCGGGGGTATGGGGGGGTGCAGGGAGTTTGCCCCCTGCTTATAGGAAGGGTGGGTGTGTGTGTTTGTTTTCTTGTGTTCATGTGTGTTGTTGTGCTTTGTTGTAGTGTCAGGAGGTAGGTGTATTAGTGTTTGTATATGTGGTGTAGTGTTTGGTAACAATTGCGGTTTTGAATTTCATGGTTTTGGTTTTTGGGTTTGTGAGTTTTCGGCTTTATAGCCTCGAGATACTGAAATTCGATATTTCAGTATTTCAGGATTATAAAGTGAATCTATATATAAATATATACATACACACACACACACACACACACACACACACACACACACACACACACACACACACACACACTCACACATATATATCTACTACTAGTAGTCACATAGTCACTGCATGGAAATGTCAACATGCTTAACTTCCGCATACTTATGTCATCGCACATCATATGAAGCTAATTTTTGGAACATGCAACAAAAACTGCACCCCACAAACCTCCTACTAATTACATATAATAACTCCAACATCACACAATCTCTAAGGAAAGGCTATACCCACTTAACCCGGGGACTGACCCCCCCCCTACTCCCACCCTGAGCATTACTGAAGTATAAGGGGAGAACTTCACCCCCCCAAACACCTCCACATATACTCCTTCTAGTTTGTTGGACTTCTGACCACAGACAATTAAGGCATTCAGCAATACATGCCTCCAGGAGATGACTTCTAAATCTACACATTTCATAAGCATATAGAAGTATTTTACCATGCTTTTTCTGGAATGAGAAATTTGAAATGTGCTATCCAGAAGGTAAATATCTTCAAGCTTGCTGAGGAAGTTCAATGGATAAGGGCAGACAATAATAATGCTTTGTCAGAAGGGAAAAATGTCTCGTTGATATACATTCCATTTATTTCTGAAATAAATTGGTCATAGTAGCAGACCTGTCCATTAGTAACTTATATAGCTATGCCAAAAAAAAGCTAACTACTAAAAAAGTGCAAACAATTCAATCATCATCTTCTGATTAATGAGGTAAAACAATGTTTTTGTTTGTTGTTTTACAGTGTCACATTCCTTCAGGTTTCACTTTAAGTGTATTACAAAATTCAGAGCAATTAGTCTTACATACTACAGTAAGTCTCAAGGGTCTGAAAAAGGCCCTCTTATTCTGGTTGTCAAGATCAACCCTCTATTACCTGTGGTTTATTCATCTACTAGACCTTCTTGCAGTAACAAGGTAGCACATTTTATGGACTTTTTAGGGATAAATGAAAATATTTTGTTAGGTATGATGTGTGTTTCAAAAGCTAACTGTCTGACCTTCCAACCAGTCTTTATGAACTATGAATTACCCCTAAGTTTAATTTCCCTGGCTTCAAAGTGGCACCATCTCCCTTTCTTGGTTATTATCATCTTTTGGCACCAACATTATAGATGTCACAGAGGCATCTTCCTGGAAGTTTGAGAACTTACCTATTGAGGGGTCTATGGCATGATCTTACTCCCTGGGGACAGGGCAGGACTTAGGTGAAATGGCACCCTAGACAAAGGGCTTCATAGCACCCTCCTGCTGCCCACTCTTATGCCTGATCTGAAGACAGAGACTTTCTTCTGTTATACTGTGATTTTATTATTTTATTTGTCTGCTTATGCTGGATTTTACTTCTATTAAAATATTAAGTGTTGATACTCATTCTGAAATTATAAGAGTCTCTCTCTGTGGAGGAATAGCATTTTGTTTTTTCTTGGATTTCTGTTTTACACAGCTACTCCTTGGAGCCGATATACATTTTGTTTGGATAATCCCACAGATGGTAGTTTCACAGCACTGGCTCCTAAGCCAAGCACATATACCAAATGTCTGAATCTATGGTTCCTCTCGTACCAAGCAGGATTACTATCGCAACAACACATCATCAGTAGGATAAAACTAACTTGTCTCACAACAGTCTAAACCCAGCTCACATGCCCTATTAGAGGGTGAACAATCCAACTCTTGGTAAATTCTGTTTCACAATGATAGGAAGAGCCGACATCAAAGGATCAAAAAGCGATGTCATTATGAACGCTTGGCCACCTCAAGTCAGTTATCCTTGTGGCAACTTTTTTCTGGCATCTCCTGCTTAAAATCCAAAAAGCCATAAGGATCATGAGGCCCCACTTTCACGGTCTGTATTCATACTGGAAATCAAGATCAAGCAAACCTTTGCCCTTCTGCTCCACAGGAGGTTTCTGTCCTCCCTGAGCTCACCTTAGGACACCTGCATTACTCTTTGAGAGGTGTACCGCCCCAGTCAAACTCCCCACCTGACACTGTCCCCAGAGCAGATCATGCCCAGAAGACCGGGTGCTTAGAGCCAGAAGTGAGAGCTCCCATTCCCCACCTGCCTCACCAGGTAAGTGAAAAAATGATAAGAGTTGCACACTGATATCTGTAGTGGAAATAACTGCATTGAGCCAGAGATCTGGGGCCACTAGGCCCCCCCAAAGCCATGGGGATTCATGGTGTCCTGAGGTGCATTTTATAACATTTTTAAGCAACTTTTGTGATGAAAATAAAAGCGTGGGGGGTTCTGGGGACAATGGAGGTTACTGATTATTTGAAGTGCATTTTAGAGTTTTTTTCTAACTTTTTGAGCTAATTACAGCCTGAACAAAAATCACGAGTATGGAAAGAAATCATGTCTTAGTTTTTATTTTGAAGAAGAAATAAGTTGTATCCAAGGCTTAATTCTCAAAATTGACAAAATAGCAGTTCAAAATAATCAGAGAAGACAAATACTTGTGAGGACAGATAAATCATATCTGGGAATAACACCTGCCTCCCTACTCCCTTTAAAAACAATAGTCACATTCTGTGTATTCCCCTTGTTGTTAGATTGGGATGAAAGTGAAGGCACAAATAGCCAGAGTCACGTATTTCAAATTGCCTGTATCAAACTTATATGCACCATGTCTCCTCCCTCCTACCCCAAAAAGACAGCCACCATCTGTGTACCCTTCTGATGCCAGACTGGGAGAAAACTGAAAAAAACAATGGAGCATAATATATTTAATCCCATTGTTGTCAGACATATATGAACAGCATGCCTCCTTATCTTCTTACAAAAGATAGCAATCTTTGTACACATCTGATGTTTGATTATGAGGACAGCAAAAAAAAATCATAACAGTAATGTTTTATTCCATGACTACACTGTTCCTGTGCAAGGTATTCTGACCCTCTGTGTACACCTTTGAATTTTGTGAGAAAAGTTAAAGAAATAATTACCACATTGTCCCCAGCCCAATACAAGCTATAATGACCTGTGTACACGTCTGAGGTTTGGACTACAGTGATCTTATGTGCACACTTTTGAGCATTGCAGAGATTAGATGAGGTTCAGGGCAAATGCAACTACTAAGTCTGTGTCAAAATGCACTTGGGGTGGGAAACACCAGGCTCCCAAAAGCTTTAAAGGTCTCGACTGTCTGTGATGCATTTTACACCTTATTTTTTTGGGATGAAATGAATGCATAAACTAAGCAAATGGCAAGAGGGCCAGTAACTTTCATTCAGACAACCCACACCAAGTGGTTATAGCTACTTCTGTGTACAGTTCAGACATCTGATTGTGAAAAAAGAGGATGGCCATGTAATATAATTCACCTTTGCTCTACACAAACAAATGCCAAACACCAAAGCATTCTAAGATGCTTCACACAAATCACATTACTACTGCAAAGCCAGAGTAATGATTAAAGTACAGCTCACAGCTAGTCATTTTCTCCAAGTACAGCCCCAGTAATTATAGCTATGTTGTGCATTTCTCAAATGACCAGCTATTAAAAAAAAGATGTATTTCCTGTCCTGTGCAATCACCCATCATACCTCTCAACTGTCCCTGATTTTGCCTCTTATGTTTTCCATGTCCCTCATAAAATCTAGTAAGTCACTGTGAATTAGACTCAGTCAATAACAGCACATATAAGAGTTTCATACGTTATTGCTGAGAAAATGTATGTATTATGCCCCAGCACTGGCCCATTAATCAAGGAGCCTCCTCACCACTGGCAACAGTGAGAGACATACACAATGGAAGGATGACAAGTACACAAACAGTATTGTACAATTTTTCCCTTAAGAGCACACAGAGACCACAGTCAGTCTGAGGCTGGTTTCTCCCTCTTTCTCCAAATCCCAAATAAGAATCCCCATTGGCACAGCTATCAGGTCAAGATCTCAGCTGAGTGGTCAAGCCAAAACCTCCAGCATTCTCTCTGTCCAACTAGTGCATTGTGCCCCTACCCAAGAAGCTGACACACACACATTTTGAGATTTGATTTATATACAAACACACACACACACACACACACACCTGGGAAAGGCTGGCACAGGTTTACTAGCTATGCCCCCTTCTGTCCAGACTATAAGGTAGCTAACACTGCCACCAACCACTCTTTATCACCTAATATAAGGCCCTTACAAAGGGTGTCCAATCCTACTGTGTAATGTTACTATTATCCAAATGCTAGTTTTGACCAAGAGCAAGGCTATTTAGAAGTGGCCTGTACAGTGTCACCAAATACATATGCAAGTACTCTAAGAGCTTAACTACTTCTCACAAATATCAGCCACACAGATAGGTTTAAATACATTTAATAATAAATAATACAAGAAACAGACAGTACTCAGTACATCAACACAGTGATTTCAGAGTTCAAAATAACAGGAAATATTTTAAAACAGCATTGCAGGACAGTCTCAGATAAATTCAGAAAACATCTAAATTAATCTTTGCTATATTCCTATCTATATCTAAAAGAGATACTATGCCCTGAATCTTACTTACAAACAGGCAAGTGCAGATGATTATGATGAGTGGAAGTTCTTGCTAGGTCCAAAACAACATAGAAAATGCACAGTCTCTCTCTGACAGAGTTCCCAAATTAATATCACATTTTACTGCTGGGTTAGCTTGAGTGACATCACTCTTTGTCACCTGACTTCAGTTCCCAGGCTAAACATAAACTTAACAGAATTTTAACATCTGTGTGTGAGAAATACATATCTCTCAGATATTTGTTCAGAACTGTGCAGCTGCTAGGATGTCATAAAGCAATAAAACACTTTACATTTTAAACCTAGCAATTACTTTTCTTTCAAGATAATATGAAAACTTCTAGCTCTAGATATTGTGCCTGTTTCTGCATTGAAACTGAGAGATAACATGTTTTGTTTATGGCCTAGCTTTAAAGTAACTTAACCTCAACTATTCTTAAGTTTTGCGGGTTAATTTTCTGTGTTCCAGCAGGGTATGCTGTGGTTACATTCTTGAAGCTCAGTACATAACACACAGTTCTGTATAATTCATATCAGTGTTTACAAAATTCAAGATAGCTGGGCTGGCAGTGTCACAGCATGCCTAAGTGAAACCAAGTGAAATCTGAAATTTGTCTCTGATTTTGGGCCTTTGCATTCCCACACCTTATTACAGAGCTATGCTGCCCACTACCTGTATCTGGCTGCTTGATAGCACCTTAAAAAAACACTGAACTTTTTGCTACCATCAGTGTAAATGTCAGTTTCTCTCTTCACACCAAGTCCACACCAAACAATATTCACTTTACACTTTGAACATTAGAAACCTCACAAGGTTCAAGTGTGACATGAATTGAGTTGTCAATAGCAGCACCTCTCCTTAGGGTGCCCACCATGATACAGGTGCATCTTCTTTTAACAGGGGCACCTCAACAAGTTTATATGTTTATTTATTAAATAAATTGTGTTTCATTGCTATAAAAAATAAATAGTAAAAAAGCACCCTTAGAAGAACAGTGACTGAGGCAGACACCTAGTTTGCCAATGCATAAGGCCAGCCATGCCTAGGGACGGAAAATTGAGACACAAGAAAAGGGGAAGAGAGAGTAAGGGGAGAGATGACAGCTGATAGTAAGGAGGAAAAAAAACTATATATATATATATATATATATATATATATATATATATATATATATATATATATATATATATATATATATATATATATATTCAATGTGTTATTCATATAGCCTTGGCCACCTTGCCTGTAGCCATTATTTCACTTGTTTGACTTTCAAGTATACTATTGTATGACTACATTTCAGGAGCATGTGAATTTTTACATCCTCAAACTCCAGGAAAGCCAGAGTAAGGGTGAAATTATTGATGTATTATGGAGTAAGTCTTTGTATTTCAAATAATTTAGTCTGAAACCCTGCCAAATACCTTAAGGAGTAAGGCAAAATATCAGTAGCACTTCTTCATCCAAATCATGTAAAGAATGGCAGATAAGTCATAATATACAAGTGAGGTCTATATGTTGAATTGTCACCTTTCTGCCATTTAGTTTTTCAGCAACTTTCAGTCACACAGCGTAAAGTGTCTCTTATCTTGGACAGCTTCTAAGTAATCTCACAGGGTGAGGTCATGATTTGTTGTTGCAACAGGAATCCAGGAACCTCACCTAAATCGTCAAATGCCTTCCATTCATTTTTTTTTCCTCAGGTTTTCAGCTTTGGTAGGGTTGCAAACAGAATCTATTGCTTTCATGAATGGCAGTCCAAAACGTTCATTTCAGTGTGAGTAGATAAAGAAATTATTTTCAAATCTTTCAGTCTTATCCTTGTATATTGACAACAGCAGTCCACACTAGTTTCATCACCAGTTATATTTCAATGCTCATTCAGCAGTCTTGGTTTGCCATCCAGACCTGAAGGCTTTGGGTAATACAATCTATGGGATTGTTCTGTTTGTGGACTTCTAAGCACTATACATTGTAGATGCCCAATTAAGCATTCAAATAAAAATGATATATATCCCCCATTGTCTTTTCTCAAGCAATATAACATGGAAGTATCCTATGACAGGGTATGCGTGAGTTTTAGTTAAGTCATAGTGGAGAGAAGCTTATGTGTCCAAACTACAACACTCCCCAACCATACATAAATTAGCAATATTTCTATGGTGTGCTGTCATGATACATTTGCAGCACATAAAAAAGCTCTTACCTTTTTAAAATAACATTTAGAGCTGAGATTCCTTGTTCCTTTTGTGTGTTTGTGTGGATATTTTTCAGCAGAAAAATGAAGAGGATAGACTGCACAAACACAAGGCTATCAATGTTGTTACAGATATGCAGTACATCCTTTGCCTATATCTGATGCCACTGGTACTGTGCATGGCAGAATTTACTTTCTTTTATATGCTTTAGTGGTCAAAAAAGACATTTGAATCACACCTATGTCTCAGTGCTGGATATAATATGGACTGTGTACAGCTCTATTTTTTTTAAGTTGTGAGCTTGCTGCTAATGTAATAATGGTGGCAAACTAAAACATTTTGCTTCAGTGTTGTAGGCCAGAACTAATGATCATGTTATAATGATTCTGACATCCTATTTACAGTTACACTGACTTCTTTGAAGAATGCACACTTTTCATTTTACAAGTAACACTGATGGCCTCCCTGGTGTAATTTGTCTGTGCTGGCATGCCCTGGTATTTAAAAATATATGCAATATTGTCCCATGTCTTCATTGTATAATGCCTCTGTTGCCAAATTCAGAATATTCTGTTACATTCACCCAGTGATTTCAAAATTCAGAATACTCCTCTTGCCATCTTTATACACTCTTACCATGTTCACATTCATCTGTGAAATAGATGTTAAGTATATTGTATTCCTTGTCATGTTTTAAAGAAAATTGCATGATTTTGCATTGTGCAGAAGTACTTTGCTGTGTAAAACATGGAGTCATGCAAATGAGCACCTCATGAAATAGATGCAGCCTGCATTTAACTTTGATTCCGCAGTAGTATTAGAGGCTTGCTATGTAATGTAAAACAGCCCATGGCATCACTGCCCCAGCAATATGAGAATGAATGCAGACAGGTGAAGGGTGAGTTATATGTGATAGCAGTCTTGCCACACTTTCTGTGCCATTGCCTCCAATCTTAATCCAGCCACTCTATCTCCCGTCTGGGTTTACTTGGGTTGCAGGGCCTAAAGGCACACAGCCCAACAAAGGATTTTTTTTGGCCTTGGCAAAGTTTTACACAACCTGCATATTCAAAATACATGTACAGCATTAGCAGAGAGGTAATTTACATACCTAATTAGCTTTACATGATATGGTCAGCAAGTATGGGGTTATGGTATAGCAATACGGGAGACAATTTATCTCTGAAATGTTAACAGCATTTTAGCATGTTATTCATTAAGCAAGCCTCTTATGCAATTAGTAACCTGTTTGTGAAACCTCTGTAATGTTAGACAGATCAAAGTTAGATTACAACTGCAAGTTCCATATATAAACTACCATTTCTGACTGCATATTACTATTCATGTTTTATTCTAGTTTAGTTATGATAATATGCAGATGCAACTTTTGTTGCTCATTGTGGCACATTATGAAACCATTTGTGATCCTGCCTATAAACAGTCTCTTTGATTGACTCACCTATTCAGATAATGAATGAGTAAATAATATAACATAAGAGCAAAATGGACATGAAAACAATCAGTAGCGTCAGAGAAACAGAGGAGTAGATTACATTAAAGGGAACATAACATACACATTAACTTAGGGTTTCCAATAATAGCTTTCAAGTTACATATGTCCTACAGTGCTCTCAGAAAGATTGTCTTTGGTGACCCCATCTATAAAGCATTTATAATATATCCTAACATTTTTCAAGGAATATTGTGCGCCCCAATAGCTGGTTCCCTAGGCAGCCATCCAGTTTGCCTTTTCTTAAGGATGACCCTAAGAGTTTCCTGTGATTTAGGCTGTGTTTATAAGACTCCAGATTGTTTCCATTAAGAAATGCTGAACAGCAAAACCCTGAGCATCAGAACTGGTGAAAATTAATGCTCGAAATACAGAAGGGAAAAAAAGTTAACTGCAAGTGGTTTTGCAGAGGGGGGAAACTCACTGGACGATGATATGGAGGTCAAGTCCCCCACACCCCTGAACTTATATATACCAAGTCTGTGGTCACACAAACTCAAAGAAGTGAGACTGTCTAAAAAGGGAATCAGTCCAAGTGCTCACTTAAAAATGACATCAGCAGCAATTTCTTATTGAAAACGATGATCGGTGCCATGTTCCTCTATGTCTTTGCTTTGCGCAACTGAGGAAATTTCAACTTAACACCTGTAGAGGTACTCTGCAGATTTAACTTGTATAGTGCAATAATGCAAATAATTTGTTCATTTAAGGCAGCAAGGTAGTAAAACTCTAAGCAACAAATCCTAAAAATGCTAGTGAAAAGAATGGAACTCTCTATATATTTCCTTAAAATTATCACCTAACTGCCACCCTCACCCTTTTATTTTCATTTATATTCTAATAATCCCACTTACATTTGAAACCCAGTTCTGAAATCATTTTTTAAAATGCCCATAAGGAATGTATTTCAAGCCTCATCTACTTACTTACATGGAAATGTATTCATTCATTTGTTCTTAATTTTATATATTTAACACCTGCCATTGTGATAAGTTAATTAAAGCTAATGTCAATGAACCTCCTTCCCCCAACAGACAGTCAGAATATGGTTCAATATACAAGGACAATATTTAAGAAAGAACTTGCTTACCTATCTTTTTTTAATGGCACTTTAGTGTTCTTCCGCTTCTTAATGCTTTACTGATGTATTGCGCATGCATATGGTATGTACGGCACCACACTTGCACAGTACATCAATATAGTGCTAGGGAACAGCTGTGAAAAATAGCATACCGATACTGGTTTGCCTCTGTGTCTTCTTTTTTTTTTTTCTTTTTAATTAATATTTAGTTTTGTAAAGTAACAGGATTACTTGAAGACTGAGGGACAGGGGAAACATATGGGGATAGTGGGGGACATTCTACTAAAGTCTGGACAGTTGATAGGTAAGGTTAAAAAGGCTGAGACCAAGAGTATCACCGATACTTTACCTTTTATCTTCCAGACGTTTGTAGAATGTCCTGATGTTTTTGTCTCATATTTTATGTACAGTGCATGTTTTGGAATAATAATGACCTGTCACTATATAAGGTTTGTTTTCTAGTGGAAACAGTAAACCTAATTTTTAGTAGATCATAAAGTTGATTCACTTCTTTGCATGCAAAGGTTTCAGTAAATCTGCTGATAATTCCTTTCACAACCATTCCTCCATCTACATAGACTGTGTAAGTGCTAAATGCTGTCTACAGATGCTATCTATAGTCTTGTTTTCCCAGTATAGCAAACTAGAACTGTAGCTATGACAGAGAATACAGTTCTACAAATGTGCCTTTAAGGCCTTTAAAGGCAAACATGATTTCATCTATCTTGCCTGAAAAGACTGAAGACTCCTGAAAGAAAGAGATTCTATAAACCATTGTAAGAATTATAAAGTAACAGATTTTTTCCATATATCTTATTTTTTCTATCTACAAAAAACAAATGGATGATTATTCCATTAAAACCTAATGTTCTCAGGGTTGGTCAGTGTTTATCATTTAGGGAATGCCCATAAAGGGATGCCTTTTTTTGTTACACACTCTACATTTCACCATTCTAGGAAACCAAAGATCTCACTGGAACAAAAGGAATCTAGTAACCATAGAGAAAAAACAAGTAAACGTTGCACAGTCTGAAAGCAGACTGCTATTTTTGAAGCTTTGTTGAAATTAACTCTAGTTAATTTCTAAGAAAGATAAGATAAAAAAGAAGAAAAAACATGAGAACAACTGTACTTCTTAATAATAATAATTGAATTAATAAGTAGTAATCCTGCTACAGAAAACTGCAAACCATTAGAAATTAACTAAAAACTTTAGCATAAATTCATGCTGTTATATCGACTCAAACAATTACACCGTGGTAGAAAAATGTAATTATATTATTTTTAACACACTGAAATGATGTAAGCTCATTTCAGTGGGAACCTAGAAATATGAGCAATATGTCAAGTTTTTAACAGCTGTTCATCTAATAATAAACTACAAGAACATGAAAAGCAAGTGAGCCTCATAGCATACTGTGTGTTTTATTAGTATGTTAGAATATGATGAAAGGTTCTTTGCATGTGGCAGGGGTTATCTCCTCTGTGTCAATAGCAGTGTCCCAAAATGCAGAGCATGACCAGTACTAGAAACATTTTTGGGTAGGTAGCACTCAGCATCAGAAGAACAGTCCCTGCCCAGTACAGGGACTGGGATACATGACAGGACTGTTGAAATATTATGTTGTGTTGTGTTAATAACAGGCCCTATTGCACAGCAGTTTGGAAAAAAAATATTTTCATATCAGATGAAATATTTAACAAGTATGTCAGAACTCCATCTCACACATTAATTTCACCACATTCATAACTAAATAAAAAATATAACCACTCGAGAGGCATCCCTGTTTGACACCCCTGCCCATCCTGATTTTGGTTATATTATAGTGTAGTAATCCCTATTCAAGTTCATGCAAGTTTTGGACAGTCACAACATAACTGACATGCTGTTCTACACATCACTTTAACCATTATATTATCTGTTACCAACCACTGACAACACAAACCCACAAGAAAGCATACACTGACTGGATGCTATGCAAAAGAGGGCGCCAATCCCTTAAATCTACAAAATACCCCAAGTATGCCAATGAAGTAAACAGGCAAAAGGCATTTATATCACAGGACACCAATTTAACAGTGTCACACCCCTGATTAACGGCATAAACAACCTCTTTAATGAGAAATAACATCTCTTGAATTTGACGTCCTAGAAGGCCACAGACCATGTTCCTAACTGACATAGAAGAACAAACATGCAAAGACGGTTGTGAAGCCGTAGTAAAAAATTTTGTAGACAGAACTGTGTAGTGCAACGGAATGCTAATTCCAAATATCAGTTTTCTCACACTTCTTAGATATACATTTTATAACAGATTCTATCACACTTTCATCTGTGATACTAGCCTCAGGCTATTCATTTAGGGCACACATAAAATATCTGCTTTTCACCAGTATTCATATCTACATAAAATGCATAGCCCATACTATCTACATTAGGGGGGGTTGTCTACATTCAGCAAACTCAATGCCCAATCCAGTCAGCTGAAGTAACAACACTACTCAAATCCTCACACTTGTCAACAGTAAGAGTAGGAGGTTGGCAGAAGGTAGAACTGCAACCCACTTCTGACCTCTATAAATGAGGGACATAATCCAACACAACTTGTAATGTACTGATTTGAGTACATCTATTAAGCTCTGTAGTATCTGTTAAAGAGTCCGTCACATTCTCAGTTATTTTAAGTACTTTTTCAAGCAAAGGAGTTACATCTTCTGTCCTGCCCCACAAGAAATACCTTTCTTTGTACAAGTTATCTTACATATATGCTTAGCCTTCTCCTCCATGTGACATAAGGTATCCTTAGTTTCTTCTAGAACACCATAGTTTGTAAGGAGGAAGGAACATTGTTGGCATTCTAAACACCTGAGTCTACTGGTTTCTTTTAAATAATTCTGATAATATTTAAGTTTGAAGATAATCCATCAGACAGCCCACAAACTGTAGAAATCTCTGGTAGAATAGTACTCTGACAACCTCCTTCCACCAAAGGGCCTCTCAAGGACAATGGTCTGTCAGATATAAAATCTCCTTCCCTACCAGAATCACAGTAGGATGGATCACAAAAGAACCCCAAATGAGATAATGATCACTAAAATCCAAAATGTGATGGCTACTATCACAGTCTATCAATGAGTTTGAAAATAAAAAAGGTCAACTTCAGTTGAAAACTGTCTCTTGATATAAGTACATGGCCTTCCCATGTCCTATACTTAAAGCACACGGATTCATCAAGTTTCTACATAATGCTACACCTTGTAACATTTCCATTCTGATCATCTAAAGTCACAATAGACATCACCAACAATGACAATGTCTATTTTAGTCAACAAAAAGGGCTACACATTAAAAAAATAATATTCTGGGAATAATCAACTGGAGCATATAAGGTAATAAGGCAAAAAATACAAAGATCTAGTACTACCACTCTTGTCATGTTTTATTATTCAAAAATCCAGTGACTTCTAGGGTTACTAAACCAAACAGCAATACCAGAACACTTCTCTGGACCTAAAAAACACAGTGTCCCCTTACCCATTTTTTTTAATAAATAGTAATACATTCCATGAAGTAGCCTGATGTGAAAAAAGACACATCATATATTTAACTTTCCATCTCTGTTAAACTGCCAGAAAAGAAATATAACCAATCCCACTATGCAACTTTCCCATGTGATATACATAGAATCATTTATTTCCCAGGAGAAAGTAGCCTATGTTTAATAATACTTTACTAATCTTAATATCTGAGTTTATTTTCCCCAGATATCTTACATACATTTGAATTAAAGTCTCCTTTTATGAGTATATCTTTGTTAACCAGTAAGTGTAATTTAAAAATAGTAAAGGTGCCCTATCTGCTATGTTAGTGTAGGGATATAGTCTTCCTAATCATGTAATGTTATTCACCTAAAACACATCTTCTTGTTATCAAAACTGTTTTATCTAATACTGTAGTGTGTTTCACCTTTACTAATATGGCAATACCTGAACGTAAATCCTTGCCAAAGCTTCATTTCTTATTTCTATAAAGCTTCCATTTGAACTATCTGTATTTCATTTAAAAGCCTGATGTCTTCCAGACAAATATTTTCTCCAATAATATTTTACTGAATATTTTCAGTAAAAGAAAAAATAAGTTAAAACAAGAACATAACCAAACCCACAAACTATAAAAAGAAAACTATACTATACAAATGCCACAAAATTAGTTGCATGTGAAATAAACCAGGCATAATTCACAGCCTTCTGTTTGAGCTGTAATAAAACAGAAAATATAAAAACCTTCTTTAGTAAACCCACACCTATAATATCTGTAGTATGTTGTATGCTCCATTCTATAATCATTTAATGCCTAAATACATTAGTATTACTATCAACATTCGACAATATGAAGGAACTGTTAGCCTTTTCGTTACTTCACAGCTTTTTTTCTGTCGAGGCATCAGTGTTTTTCATTGCTTAACTCTTTTACCTGCACTAGTATCATCACTTTCTTCTATATTCTACATCCTTTTTAAAATGTCCTTCATAATCTAATAAAGCATATGTATTTCGGTTACTAAAATTTTATCCATGTACTTTTATTTTAACATGTTCATTATCTGTTATCACATTTGCTCTATTTTTGTTACTGTTAAAGTTTACAGTCACATTTTCTCTTTCCATTTGAGCTGAGTAGCAGAAACATTAACATTTACGGATTAACAGCCTCAGACACATTTATCCGACTCAACATTATTATCCGGCTTATCAGACTTACAACCAGAAATGTTCACCAGTGTTACATTTTCTTCAAAATGCTTTAGAGTTATACATAAAGTATCCATATTCATCACACTGATTATGCTTTTTATGGAATTGCTATATCAAATGCTTGTCACCAACACTGTAATAACATGCTTTGGGCTATCTTCCATTTTACAAGCATGTTTTTTTACCATTATAATGCTTGGCATATGCTATAAATGTCTTCTTAAACAGCAAACTGAACACATCTTTCCTATGCTCCAGTCCAAAGTTCTCTTTCATCAAAAACCTTCTTGACTTGAAATAAATTTTGACAGCTTATAGTCCTTTTCACTCAAGTCTGAAGTTCTGAATTCAAAGGTTGTTTTTTTTCTTAACTTGAATATTAGTTCAGTAACAATATTTGTTTCAAGACAAAAAATGCTACCACTTCTGTCACTGGAAGGGTAGGGCAAGCTCATACTTTTATGCTAAGGTATTTGACCCTGACAGCTGTACAAATGCAAATACTAATACTCTGAGAATGAGCATAAATATTCAAATGACATTTATTTGGAAACACTGGCATGTATTGATGTGCGATAAAAGGTGTTTTAGGAGATGTTCCTAAGTTTTGCTATAAGAACAATAGATCTTTAAAAAAGATGTTAGGACTGAATTCAGGTTTGATAAGTTGGGTACACATCCTTGCAGGGCTTAAGCACATTAATATCAGTGATACGTTCATACATCCAGATACTAAGAAGTACAATTTGAAGTATTATGCTACTTGTAAAAGTCAAGATTTGGTTTATTTGTCAGTCTGCATTGTATGCCAGAGTTTCAATGTTGGAAAAACAAACAGAATGTTGAGAGAGCGTATATGTGAACATGTATATAGTGTCAATAGGCAAGGTACTAAGAATGCTGTCTGCCGCAGGTAATAATCATGTTTTTAAGTTTTGTGTTTTAGAACCTTTCAGGGTGTCCATCAGAAGTGGTGATGCTAAAGCTTTGACAAATGCACTAAAACAAAGTGGATTTTGGAGTTACAGAGTGACAGGGGAAAAGGGCTTAATAAGCATGTCCCTTTAAGACCGTTATTGAGATCATAGGGTCTAAGCAGCTAATTTTGAATAGTGGTATTTAATGATTGTTGGAACATAGCTTACATGATCTGAAGAAGCACCTATTTTATACTTGTCTCAGTTTTACTTGTTTTATGTTTCTTTATTTCATTAAAGTATTCTAAGTGTTTTAACCGCCATGTTTACTGGTAGCATTTTTTGTCTTGATACAGTTTTGTGTGTGTTTACCAGTCTTAGCTGTTGGCCTGGGTTACTCCTAACAATATTTGTTGATTTGTTTATTTATTTACTGACATCTGATTACTATCAAAGCGCGACTGGGTAGACAACCATTTTCAGCAGATATTCAGGAAGAAAAGCTTCTAATTATCACAAGACATTTTAAGAACAATAATTTTACAATCTTCAAAAATAAAATAAAAACATCTGCAGTTTAAATAATTATAACAACTTAGAGATGATATAAAAACATTGGTTAAGAACTGATACAATTTATATGACAATCATTTAATATTTATAGAAATTTTAGACAGTTTGTAAAAAAATTAAAGGAAAGTTAGTCTAATACAAACGGTAGCGTTGTCGCCTCACAGTAAGACGCTGACCAGTTCGACTATCAGCTAGGGCGTCTTCTGCGTGGAGACATGCATGAATGGCACCTTTGTGTTGTGAAGAAGGTGTCGTCGCAGCACAGCAGACAAATCAACTGCAATCATCAGTGGTCATTAGTGGACGGCTTCGCGAAAGTCTAATACAAACAGGAATTACAATATGAAGTGAGGGGAAAAACAGGCTTATAGTATATTTAGAGAGAAAGTAAAGGAAGAGAATTTGATAGAAGGAAGTAAGTGAAGAAGAGAGAGGAAGGGGGTATAACGAATGAAAAGGTACTTGTTCACATTTAGGGATATTAATCCTGGGTTTGAGCAAGACAAATGCCAGATTTTAGCTAGGAAGTCTTTCAGAGTGGTTTTGAAAGATGGGAGGGGGGCTATTGACCTGATGGATACAGATAAGGAGTTACAGGCCTTATCAACCTTGTACAAGTACAGACAATGCCCAGCAGATTTGCTAGGGTTGTAGACAGACAGGAGTTTGCGGTCATTGAATTATAATGATTGATTGGGAACATAGCTGTGTAGAATCACAATCAAGGTCACAGCTCGAGTAAATGGATCAAGGAATAAAAACAGATTAGACAAATGCACAATTGCATCCAACAATCCAATCAAATGACAGGGAAGCCACTGAAAAAATAAGATGTAAAGCTTTATTCTGGTAAGCTCTTTCATAGCGACTAGGCACCACTTCTTCAGACCTTTAATAACAACCACTAAAGCATCCCATTTATATAACAAGTTCATTTAAATCCAACCTATCAGAACACTTCTCTAATTAAATGTTTCAGACTCTACCCATCAGGCTTGCATCAAGAGGATGGGTTTGCAGGACTCACCATATGGGACAATGAAAAGAAGCTGGCACAACAAAGGGACAACAGATCCTCAGATCCTTGATTTGGAACATTTCTTCGATAGCTTTGACATCAGATGAGCTGAGTCTACTAAGCAAGGGTTTAACGTTCATACCTGCAGAAAAGACTGAGGTAACAGAGACAATTTTGGACTTAAAAATGTTTAGTAGAAATGTGTTGCTAAAACGTTTGTTTGGGAATAAATGTGAGGGGAATGTTAGAAACTTTAGGGAGCCCAGCACATTTGTTCCACCCAATGTCTTTACTAGCTTATGTGAGAAGGAAATTTTTGTTGTGCTAGACAATGATAGAGATGTTAAATTTAATAACATATTCAGGGATAAATATGAGGCCCTTAAAAACCTACAGCATGACCAGTCTAGTGTAATAAAACCATCTGAGAAAGGTGGGCTGATAGTTATAATGAATAATGAATACTGTAATAGTAAGATGAAAGAAATGTTAAATGATGTACAGACATATGAGATTACTGATGCTCAAACAATGAGTACCAATATAGCAAGACTTGAAAATGTTTTATATAATTGTTTTCTTGAAAATCAGATTACTGTAGATTTGTACAACTACTTCAAAGTACCTAACACTCTGATTCCCATCATTCAAAGACTTCTGAAAGTCCATAAAAACCCACTTCTTCCCTCTGAGACCCACTTTTTCAGGACGTAACTGGGTGAAAGAGCCTATATCTACATATGCAGAAAAGTCACTTAGGCTGGTTGTAGATATGAACTGCCATATCCTTAGGGATTCCAAACAATTTTTGAAGGACCTGTATAATTTTCTGATTGATTGTCAGTTACCTACAGACACTTTTTTGCTAGTAACTTTAGATGTGCACTCACTTTTCACTTGCATTCCTAATGAGACAGGTATAGAAATGCTTAGACAGTATTTGATAAGTGAAGGGACTGATGACCATGCACAGATAGAGCTGTTATGTCTGCTTATGGAACTAGTGCTGGATAACAATGTCATGCTGTTTAATCACAATTTATATTTACAAAAGGATTGGGTGGCCATGGGCACGTCGAGTGCCGAAGGCTATGCTAATTTAGTCATGGCCATGTGGGAGAGTTTCACATGCTTAGCAGCAATTGACATCAGGTATTATTTTACAAACGTTTTTTGGATGACCTCTTTTTATTGTGGCATGGAAATTATAAGGAACTAGAATGCTTTCACAGGGAGATGGACAATACCACTACATTTCTGAAATTTGATCTTAAATGCTCGAAGGATGAGACTGAGTTTTTAAATATCCAAGTGTTCAAGAACATTGAGAGAAGTCTCTCCACTAGGATTTACAGGAAGGATTGCCATAGGAATACACTTCTACATAAGAAGAGTATGCACCCGAAGCATATATTTAAGAATGTAGAAAGAGGTCAAGCTTTAAGAGTATCCGGACTAACCGCAGAGGAAAG
This sequence comes from Protopterus annectens, assembly GCF_019279795.1. Lineage (NCBI taxonomy): Eukaryota > Metazoa > Chordata > Ceratodontiformes > Protopteridae > Protopterus > Protopterus annectens. Next base: position 631,159,850 of record NC_056751.1, read on the forward strand.
AGATTTTGAGAATGAGTTAGTTTGACTTAAAGAGAGGTTTATGGAAAGGGTGCACACCGATAGTACTACAGACAATATACTGGAGGAAACTACGACATTGAGGAACACCATAGGTAAACCTTACTTTTCAACAGATTAAACCCAGTAGGAGTAAGAAGGATGTGATATGAGTACCAACACATTATTCGAGTGATGTTAGTACAATTATGAATATAGTGAAAAAATATTGGCCGGTTCTTACACATAATCCTGAGATCCAGGAGATAGTAGGAGAGAAACCTAATTTTTTGTTTAAAAACAAAAAAACCTCTGAAGAGATTTCTCTGTTACAACAGCAACAATGATCAGTCCACCAGTATAGGTAAAGGTACCCTTCCATGCACTAGATGTAACCGATGCAGACACATTGACACCAACATCAGGTTTAGGCATCTAGACTCGGGAATGGATTTTAAGTTTAATGTGACAGCGGACTGCAATAGCGAGAATGTGGTATATATGGCAGTGTGCAACTCATGTTCTTGCTTCTACGTAGGCAAGACTAATAGGAAAATCAGGTTCAGGATAAGGGAACATCTTTTAAATATTAGAAATGCAGTCTTGCCAAATGCACTAGCAAAACATGTGTCACCCGAAGGCCCTTCGCATACCTTTAGATTTCTAGTAATCAAAAATGTTAGAGAGAATGAAAGAGGGGGAGATATAGTAAATCGCACATAGACCTTTGAAACTAGATGGATCATCAGGTTAAGGGCAGATGGGGCAGAGGTTTAAATTATAGGATTCCTATCAAGCCTGTTTTGAAGAATAGAACACTTTGTAAGTAGTTGTACTCAGTAAAGGTCATATTTTTAGGATATGTATACATTTTTTAAGATATGTTCTTATATATATATATATATATATATATATATATATATATATATATATATATATATATATATATATATATATATATGTTTTTTCTTTTTAGAATTTCTTAGTGTTGATTACTACTTGCAAATGCATTGTTGGTATGTGCTTCACCAGTAACAGCTTGGTGAATAGGCATTTATTATTGATTAAAAGTTGAGTGCAAGCCCGTATATGAAAAACAACAGAGTATTATGCAAGCATTTTTATTAAGCAATGGTTGTTTTATATATACATTTTGGAGTTTTAACCTGTTCTTTATACTTCTGAGTCAGTCATTTAGAGATGTATATGTATTTGCTATATATGACAGATTTTTTTTTAACTTATGATAACAAAAATTTGTAGTGCAGGCTGACTGTTCTTAAACATTTAATTAGAGTAGTGTTCTGATAGGTTGGATTTAAATGAACTTGTTATATAAATGGGATGCTTTAATGGTTGTTATTAAAGGTCTGAAGAAGTGGTGCTTAGTCACTACAAAAGCGCTTACCAGAATAAAGCTTTATATCTTATTTTTTCAGTGGCTTCCCTGTCATTTGGTTGGATTTTTGGATGCAATTGTGGTACATATAGCTGTGTAGAATGTTTTTTAGTGCTGGACAGGCATATGGATGCTGAATAATCTTATAGATGTTAAGAAGCTGTGTATATGTTAGTTGATGAGGCAGTTCTAACCAGCTAAGAAGTTTTAGTGCTATACAGTGGTGGGGTCTGAAGGGGATATCTGCTGCAAATTTAGCAACTTTGTTATAGCATTGTTCAAGTTTTCATTTTTATGAAGCCCAGAACTTAGTAATGATAGGAGTGCCATAAAAAAGTGTGGGGGGGAGATAAGTAGTGGCAAGTGTAGTTTTAGTTGTATTGTTGAAAATGTTTTTGGCTCTGTAAAGCATTCCCAGTTTTTGATGATTTTTTCTAATACAATTTTGTATATGCATGTCAAATGTAAGCTTATCATCCACTATCACCCCTAATAATTTGCTATGAGAAGTGACTTCAATGGTTGTATTATCAAGAGAGAGGACTTTACATTTTGTTCTTTCATGAAAGAACAATTTCGGGAAAAAATAGTGGTTTGCTCTTTTTTCGGTCGAGAGTGAGCTGTGAGACATGAAGCCATGTTTCAGTGGTTGTTAAAGCTGCATAAGTAATTTTTTGGAGGTGTACCATGTTGTGAGATGTGAAAATAAGAGTGGAATCATCTGCGTATTATATTCGGGTAGCCTGTTGTGTGGATGTATAGAGAGTTGGTGAAAATGTTAAAGAGGAGGGGACCAAGGATAGAGCCTTGTGGTACACCAGAGGTGACTGGGCAGTAAGGAGAGAGGGTGGAGTGACATTTTACTGAATAATACCTATTGGACAGGTAGCTTTTGAACCACTGAAAGGTGGGGCAAGAGAGACCTCTTGACGACATTTGAAGTAAAGGTTTGTTGTGACAAACTGTGTTGAAGGCTTTAGACAAGTTTAGAAATAAGGAAGAGACTAGTTTGCTGTTATCTCTAGCTTTATTGACAATATCTATATAGGTTAGAAGGGCAGTGCTAGTACTATGGGCAGGACAGAAGCCATGTTGTGTAGGGAATAGGAGTTCTTCCTGCAGGAGATAGTCTAGCAATTGTAAGTATTTTGGTGACAGGGGATAAGATTGCTCTAGGTCTAAAGTTATTAATGTCTGTTGAATTTCCTTATTTGTGCAGATGGATAATGTGTGACTTTTTTCAGGGAGAGGGAACACAGAATTCTTGAATTGACCTGTTTATAAGGATTGTGACAGGACAGGCAAGCCTATTGGCTGCTATTTTTAGGTACTGACTTGGAAGGCCATTAGCTGAACAAGAGCATGGTTTAAGTTTAAAAGTAGTTTTATATAGGATGTGGACACAGGTCTGAAGATGAAAATGGATGTGGCGATATGTGGCTGTTGAGCAGGGTTGCAATTAGATGTTGAGGGATCCTTGGTTAGAAATGATATACTATCTGTACAATAAGAGTTGAACTGTATTGTAGTTTTGAGCGGCGAGTTATCAGGAGAGGGGTTTGGGATGAACTTTTGGCCAGGATCTAAGATCTCGTTAATGGATGTCCAACATTTTTTAGAGTTGTGTTTAGTATTATTCTGAAAGTTATTATAGTATAGTCTCCTGTCTTCATTTATTTGCTTTTTAGTATGATTGAAAAGCATTCTAAAGTTTTCAAGATATTGAGGTGTTTTATATTGTTGTCACTCTTTCCATGCCTTTTCTCTCTCCTGCATTAGCATTCTACTCTTTTTGGATAGCCAAATTACATTGTTTGTAGTCTCTTCTTTCTCAGAGGTGCAATATTATTTAGGATATTTAGAAAAGTTGTATTGAATTCATTTACAACATCATCTAAGGAGAGGATTTTAGGAAGTTCCAGTTAATAGATGATTGAGTGCAGCAATGAATATTTTGGGGTTAAACGTGGAAAGGCTGCATATTGTTTTATAAATATGCTATTTAACTGGATGTGTGAGATGTCTGACTGTATAATTTCAAACAACCAAACCAAAAACCACCTCCAGAGGAAGCCTTAATAGGCAAAAATAGTAAAATGAAAAAAAGGCTTCCACCACAATGAAAAGTTCACTGAGAAGTTCTGTTAAAATGTAGGCTTTAATAAAACGAAAAAATAAAAAGCACAAATTGTGCTGTTCAAGTTGCAGGTCAAACAGGATAAGCGCTTTCAGTTAAAAAACCTTCTTCAGATCCTAGTGTGTAGACCTGACTTACTGCTGTTAAATAAAGATCCTTAATTGCTCAACCAATCACATACAGCAATCAGATGCACGCCTTCCTTAAGCCACCATTTCATTTCTTAATTAGGCTTCTCTCTTTCAAAATAGATTTAATAGGAACTACTCTGTTATTTTTTCGTTTTTTTAAAGCCTACATTTTAACAGAACTTCTCAGTGAACTTTTCATTGTGGTGGAAGCCTTTTTTTTCATTTGACTGTATATTTTGGAAGATGATCACTGAGAGAGTCTCACACTGTAACTATGGTGGAGTATTTGCTAGGATTTGATACTAGGATCTAATCTAATAGAGAATTTGATGTCTTGCTATAATGTGTGAGACTATGAATTATTTGTGTGAAACCATATAAGTTCATGCTAGATATAGGGCAGTTAGAGTTTATGTCCAACCAGGTGACTTTCATATCTAGTAGTATTTTTTCTTGTGGAAATGTTATGGATATCCAATGTAGGATATCTTCCAATATAATCACACAATCATTCCATCTGCATCAATGCCCTTTTTCTTATTTTGTACATGGGGTTGCAGTGCCCCCCCCCCCCCACACACACACACACGGCCAATTTACAGTGTCCAGTCCATCTGCTGCATGTCTTTGAAATGTGGAATGAAGCCACAGCAACCATAAAAAAACAATGCAAATACAAGAAGGATATGCAGACTTTACATACAGGGCACGTAAGGTGAGAAATAAACTGGGAGAACGTCTTGTTGTGAGGTGGTAACTGTAACTGTACCTGCTGCACCTCTGTGCAATCCAATAAAATCATTCGATGGCATGCAAAATTATTTATTATCAAGTTGCTGCAGAAATTCCTCATCTAAACAATTGAGTTCAACTGTCAAACCACAAAATGATTCGATTCCTAAATAAATCAGTGCTCTGATGTCTTTTGCTGCAAAGCTAAATGAAGTAATAACAGAATCCCATAACACATACCTGTCAATAGAGTTCCCATTGTTTTGTTTTAAGGCATAAAGTTTGGCAATTTTTTTGGTTTGTATGTGATCTTTTTTCAACTCCAACACATTGTAAAGTGGTAGAAACAGCTGAAGCATATGCCTGAGGTCTTTCAAACACCACTGTGGAGTCACTATGATGATTTATCTATGACTTCCTATTTCTGGTGTACCCTGTAAATCAATCCCAATAGTTCTTTTGTACAGTCTCCAAATCAGTCAACTCAGGTTCAGAATTAAGTACATCTAGAGCCAGTGTTAGGTGAAATGGCGCCCTAGGCAAACGACTCTATGGTGCTTCCTCCCACTGCCCACTGCCAACTGCCCCACACACATTCCCCATTGCCTCCACATATCATTCAGATTATTTTTTGTACCTTTTTCTCAAATTTTGTCTTACTCTTCAGCTTTTTATACATTCATAGGCCATTACTAGGCTAACAACCACTAGGGACCTTACAATCATAGCCCTACACCCCAAACCACTTGGGTCCTAAGTATCATAGGTGTCTATATGGGGGCATGTTACTAGGGGTAACTAAGGATTTGTGCATGGGGGTGTTGTTAGTTAGAATAATACTTTTCTTACTGATGGAGTCTATCTATAAGAGACATAGGGGCCAGGCTGGGGTAAATTTATAATGTTCCATACAAATTGTCAAGGTTTATCCAAATGATAAATCTGTGCACGATTGAGTCTTTTGGTGGTATAGTTAAAATTTTATTAAGTGTGATTCTTAGTGATAATTTGCAGTTAGAAGCATTTCTATTTGGAATGAAGCATCACCAACTACATTGATAGACTGGGAAACATGATTACAGGAGCTATTTTATCAGAGAAGGAGATTGTGAAGAGAACAGCAGTAGTTATGTGTCTGAGATGGGAGCAAAACAACAATGTTCAAATTACACACACAGTGTAGACACTGTTAGGGATACAAAATTAGTATCACAGATGTATTGTCTCTGGAAAGTCGTTCCTGTTGTACTGCCTGATCCTAGGCATCCATTACTGCAGAGTCTCAGGTAAATTAAATAGAAACTGAAATGCTGTGATATATATATATATATATATATATATATATATATATATATATATATATATACATATATATTTTTTGTTTGTTTGCGTCTTCTTTGAATGTTTCCTACAATGGCAACTTAAGTTATTTTTTTCTTTTTAATTTGACATTGCATTGTGAATGAGATGATTTTTTTTTTCTTTTAAATATTAGCTGAAGTATCGTTAAAGCAAACTGGTTTATAAACTGCGTTTTTACTAAAAATGCTGTCTTGCCATTAATTATTTGAAATATTAAATCAATAACTAGATTACAGTGAGACATGCCATTATTCAACTAATACGTTAATATCTTATGGATGTTTCTTTTTAACCTATTTGTCTCCCAGTCTATTGATGTGGCTAGTGATGTTCATTCCAAATAGAAACACTTCTAACTGAGAATTATCACTAAAAAGCACACAATAATATTTTAAGTATACCACAAAAAAACTTTCAACCACGCACAGCTTTTGGCAGTACATTTCAGGATATTTATAATCTGGAATTTTTTTTTTTTGCTGGCAGGGTTAGTACACAAGATCGCAGAAGCAAAGTGTATGTGTGTGTGTGTGTGTGTGTGTGTGTGTGTGTGTGTGTGTGTGTGTGTGTATGTGTGTGTGTGTGGGGGGGGGGGGCTGCTCCACAGCATAAATCCAATACTGGTAATCCTCTGTGATTTACCAGAAAAACATGAACGATTTTTATGCGGGAGAAGTTAAAAAATGCAAAGCCATTTAAAGGATGCTCTTCAAAACCAGTAACATTTGAGAGGACCATTGACTGGTATTTAGCTCAGCCTGGAACTTCAAATGATTGGAGTCTGACCAAATATCTGGTTGCTTGCTAAGAGATACAAAGAAAAAAAAAAAAGGAAAAAAAAAACTTACATCATTGCCTTCGCCTTCCTAGGTGCAATGTGCTGCTGTTCCTTCCCTCTCATAAACATTCAACATTTGTGGGAAAAGGTCCAGAAGGCAACACCTCCTGTATAGAATTTTATTCACTAGGGTGCTTTTCTGTCCTTTATTAACTTAATTACTTTTTGAGTTAGGAAAACTAAATTAATAAAAGTATTAAAAGCTTACCCAGATGAGAAGCTCCCTAGGTGGCTGTATAGTGTGCTTATGTATAAGTCCACCCATATGTACAACAATGTTTTCTTCATATTTTTCAAGTGGAAATTATTTCCATGGTAACAGACCATGATAAAGCCGTGTCATCATTGTGTTGCTGTTATGCAGTCGGTTTTTGCAATACATCATTTTCAAGGCCTCCTGATTGTATGACTGTTATATCAGCAGCCTCTGAATGTGGTAAATCCTTATCCACAGTATCTATAACTCCAGCAGATAAACTTGACACAGCATTCATAGCTGTTATCTTGGTTTTATCTTTCAAGTTCATAAGCAAAACACCATCTCCTTCACAGCATTCCTTCCCTGAAGCAGCCATCTGGCTCTGTCACAGGAAAAAAAGTGTAAGGTAAGTTCCCTGGTGCCCAGGCCAAATATATCTCCTTAAGTCTCCCCTGAAACAGGTCACAGATATAGTCAAACAAAGCCAAACATAAACAAAATAAATCGGTAAATGATAGCCCACTGGCAACCATAGTACAGCTAAATGAGAGTGATGCTAGGAAGAAAACAGAAGCAGGGGGAGGAGCATAAAAGTGATAAAGGCTTTTAAGAAGTCCTTTGTAAAGTTACATACAATATGAGGCAGAGTACGGGTGTCTTGGAAAAGAAGAAAGGTTGGATCTGAGTAAGGCTGTACAGGTTATAGCAGGTAGGTACCTACAATTTGCTGATTCACAGAATGTATGTGGACCTGCCATTATACAAATTGTGATGGCATGTGGCTATATTTTGGTAAACAGTATGGTACAAGAAATGGGATGTAACATATGTAGGCTTCCTTGCTAGGACTTATAGTTCTGGTTATGCTCTAGTAGCACATCAGGGTAGATGCAAGAGGGACCGAGAGATGGCTTTAAAGTTTGTTTTCAAGGAACAATAACCTTTTGTGGCTTAGGATCCCCAGAATTGTTACTTATTAGCAATTTTATTACTGTGTTGTTGATTTAGCAGACCACAAGAAGAAGATGAGCATCGAGACTGCACAAAAGGGAATGTTAGCCTGAGAAGTGTGAGCAGGTCTTATGGCAATTTGTTTGTGAAGTTTTGCAGTATATACTGGGGTATTAGAGGCAGGAAAATCCAATGCAGCAGAGGGATTTAAACTATTTTTTAAAGAATTTTGATAATGCAGGCAGCCTATTTCATGAAATGTTGTCACAATATGAAGATCTTGGATACGGATCCCAAATAAGAGCTAATATTGTGTCTGGCAGTTAGTACAGAGGATTAAGGCTATGCACTGTTAATGACCCACTTCCTATGAGCAGGGTTTGATTCCCTCAGTCTTCATTTGCCTACTGTGTGATCTTGAGCAAGTCTCTTTAAGAGACAACACTTTGGAACAATCTGAAATTTGGACTAAGCTAGTTACTAGGCATGCTGTCCAGGAGACCATTCATTTGCTTAGTCGAAGATTATGGACATATAAGCAGGTTTGCCAGAAGCAGCCTTTGTGTTGGATATCTGAGTTTTTGGGAAGGTTCAGTGCACTGACTGTGCTTCACAGTTAAGCAATATTCATATCTGGGTGAGAAAGTATAGTATACTTCAAAATCAGCAAAAGGGAGAAGTCTTATTTTAAGTGCTATGGATTTATTCCACGATAAACTGGTTATGCCCATATAAGATTGATGAATGTTGGACAGCTCCATGGAATAGAGGGATAAAGCCTTGACTACATCACAGATAACCCAGGTTTGAATAGCAGCTCAATTGGCTGTAGAAACTGGTTGGGAGGATGGCAGTGATTGGCTGTTGCCAGCTCACACATCTTGGAGAGAGGAGGAAGAAGACAGCTCTGGTTCACCACGTGTGACACCTAATGGGAGCACTAGGTGTTCCACCAAGTGCACCTCAAGCCTATTGATCATATGCTGATGTGTGTGTGCAAGTTGTACAGCAAGTCAAGGGGAGTTCAACATGCAGAGATTAAGCAGCCTGTAGGGGAGTTCATAAGAGCCACCAAAGTGAAGGGTGTTACTCCACCAGGGGATAGGTTAGGCCTCTCTGTAGTACCAAAAAAAAGGAATAAAAGAAAGCATGTTCAGCCTGCCGTAAGCTTTCTCTTTTCACTTAGTGCACAAGCCACTTGGACAATGCTTCTATGATGGGGTTACTGTTTTGTGAAATTTGGGAGGAAGACTCAACACTTCCCACATCAGTCAGGTTGACAAAAAGCCTTTGTAAGAAAGATTTTTTTTTATTGATAGACTTTTTGCATGTTAGTGTCTCATCAGGCAGCATGTACACCTTTGGTTATGGAACATCAGAAGGCTGTGAGTTCTCTTCCTGCTTCAGATAATTAGATTCATATTTTAAATACTGACACTGTAGTGCAGCATTAGGGGTGCTGTAATCCAGTGTGTGTATACTTTGAATGAGACATTAAACAGATGTCATATCTGCCTACGTTGGTGGAAGCACTTATCAAAATGAGTGGAGAATATTCCATGGCACCTTGGCCAAATTTATCATTGTCAATATGAATACTATTCCAAGTCTCCCTGTAAAAGGAGCCACTGGCCTAGTGGGATTATCCCAGTCAACAAAGGCTAAACAAATAAACAAATGAAAATAAAAAAAAATAAATATGGGCTGGAAACCAGAGCTAGGAATCACATATAGACAATAATCTAGGAATTTATTGCTTGCTAAGTCATATCCAGAAATGCCTAGAGAAAAATCTGGTGAAAGAAGTGGCACTGGTTAGGAAAACAACATTTAAGTACTGCATTTTTTCCTTAAGTAAACTGTCATCTATAGATGTGATGCTCAAAAAGGTTCTATATTGACCAAGGCTATTTTACAAATGGCTACATTAGTATACTAGATATCTATGGATGATAAACTAGCTGTAAAGTGACTTACCAAAAGGGAAATGCTGCTAACTAAAGCTAATACTGAGCCAGTATTTTGGCTGCTTTCTATAAGATTCATTACATTAATGCTATAAGCTGCTGTTGAGCTTCATTCTATATTCCTGGGTTTGATTCCCTATGTATCTGTTTGTCTACAGCATTACTCTAAGCAAGTCACTTAACCAGATAGTGCTTCCAGTAAAATGGACCTCACAGCCTATCTGGACCTTGCAAAGGCATTTGACACAATACCCCACTCGGGCATCATAGATAAGCTATCCAGCTTAAATATAAACCCCCTGTCTATGTCATGGTGGCAAACTGGTTCAGTTCAGACTAACCCCCACAGAGTGAGAGAGCTGAGCCATGTCAGACTCAGAACCAAGTCGCAAGTGGCGTCCCTGGGGTGGGGTCCTGGGACCACTTTTGTTCGGTATATACTTTTCCTCGCAGGCCAGGGGCAAGGCACTGAAGACCACCACTCAGACTGCAAGTGCAAACTGCAAACTGGAATCAACTCTCCATCCAACACAAACAAAACACAAACAACCTTCAAAGACAGAGACTGGTGCCAGCAACTGGTGCCAGCAGCTAAATAAAAAAAAAAATGTATAGTCAAACCTTGGCAAAACAATGTGCCCACAACAATGTGCCCACAAATTACCACAAGAGAGTACAGAGAAAGTTATGGGGGACAAGGGACCTGCAATCTATATTTGAAGATACTCTTGCCTCTGCTTTGAAAAAAGCCTTCACATAGAGAAGAAAGATCTTACATATACATCACCATCACAGAAAGGATCAAGACCCTTATTCATCTGTGTCATCTGCATCCATGCCATATTTCACCCTCATGGGATGTACCCTACTTTACAATGCCCCTTTACCTGAAAACCCAAGCAATTAGAAAGACCCCAAAAAAAAAGACCCAAGAGGATCAAGGGTCTGCTGGATCATGTTGCCAAATCTGTTCAGTTAAATGGACTCTCTCTTCTCAGATCTGTCTTTGACATACAACATACCTGAGGCGAGGAATGATGTACATTAAAGAATTAATGGACATGTTAATCCTCAGTAATCACCATCTAGACTTGTGACAAGGTAGGAGAAACACGAGGAACTTGAACCTCAGTACAGAAATATAGAAGAGATAAACTTCACTCTCTCATGGCACTCAGGCTCCTCCTTCTTTCTCAATCGAGAATAGAATTTCAGGGCAGAGCACCTCACTGAATCTCTGGTGGAAGAAGAAGATCGTGGGGATGGGGATGGGGAGGGATCGAAGGTCATTATTTAGAAAGACAGTTCAAAAAGACATACAGCACAGTAAAAAAAAAAAACAAGGTGCACAGTACAGCAAAGGGTGGGGTGGCGGCACTTCACTTAGGTTCATAGGTTGGTACTAGGCTATCGGTCGTAGAGCTATACAAGCCTAGCCATAACAATTCCCTGGCTATTTCTTCCCACAATATTTACTTCCCTGGACCCCTGTAAATTTCCTATCTCCCATCCAGTCATCAAGGTTCCTTTTAAAGAGGGCCAAGGAGGTGCTCTGCTTGACATATATGGGCAGTCTATTCCGGAGTATGGGGAGTCTCTGGGTCAGGAACCTATCCCTCCAGCATGTTTTGTTCATTGTGATGACAAGGTTTAGGTCCCTGGAGCATGTGGCTCTGATGGATTGGAATTTCTTTAAGTGTAACATGTCCAACAGCTCTGGGTTTGACATGGCATTGTATGTTAAGCAGAGATCACCTCTGAGTAGACGATATGTGGCAGAGTAAAGCTGGAGTTTTTTTAGTAGGTCAGCATAGGGCATCTGCTTTAGGCCTCTGATTCTTTTAGTGAGGTGTTTCTGCGGCCTTTCCAGTTGTTGCAGATGTCTTGTGAGGTACATACTAAATGAGGCGTTGTACTCTGATGGGTCTAATCAGGTATGAGTACAGTGGGACAATGACCTCCTTTTTCTGGATGAAAAGCCCTTAGTGATGAGGTGTGCCACGTAGAAGGATTTTCTGATTGTTGTGGTGATGTGCTTATCAAAGGTGAGACCACTGTCCACCTGTGTTCCTAAGTCTCTTATCACACTTTTGGTGTTTAGTGTACTGCCACCTATATGGTAATTCATGGGTACATGTTTTTTCCCAAGGGGGATAACTATACACTTCTTGGCATTGAGCTTGAGCCCATGGCTCTGGCACCAAGCATCTGTTTCTGTAAGGCCCTTTTGTAGAATATCCACATTATTTGGGGATTCAATAATGGCTCCCAGTTTGCAGTCATCTGCGAACTTTATTAGCCAGAGTCCCTTAGTGGTTGGCCTGTACTTCAGAGAAGTAGATGCCAAACAAGAGCGGTCCCAGGACTGAACCTTGAGGTACTCCACTTGTTTCTTGTCTGGAGCTGGATTTGGAGTCGGCTACTTTTACAGTATGAGTTCTGTCAGTAAGCCAGTTGGCAACCCATCAAGTGACGTAAGGATTTATGCCCAGCTTAGTAAGTTTATCTATAATTCCAGAGTGGGGGATGGTGTTGAAGGCCTTGGCTAGGTCCAGATAGGCTGTGTGGTCTGCCTTACCCTCATACACGGCTCTGTAGACTGATTTGAAGAAGTCAATCAGGTTCAGGAGACACGATCGGCCCTTCACAAACCCAAACTAGGTTGTGTCCAGTGTTTGAAGGTTGCCAATGTCTTTGTTTATAAGTTCCATGATAATACGTTCCATGGCCTTGCAGATCAGGCTCGTCAGACTGATGAGATGGTAGTTCCTAGGATCCAAGGTGGATCCCCCCCTTGTGGAGTGGGATAACTGTAGCTGTGTGCCACTCAGTGGGCATGAAGCCTGAGGTGAGGCTATGATTAAACATGACACTTAGGTGAGGTGCCATTTCATTTTGTAGTTCATGTAGTACACAGCCCTGGATGTCATCTAGTCCCATGAATGCTGTATTCTTAGCTTTGGAGAGTGCATTTTTTACCTGTTTGGCTATGATTACCAAAATTTGGCAATCTTTCTGTATTGAGATGGACTCTTTAGTGGGTGAGGGGGGGTGAAGTTGGCACTAAATCGATCTGCCAGGATATTGGCAATGTCCTAGGGATCAGTATATTTAATGCCATTCTGTTGCAGCTCAGAGCAGATCTGAACATTGTCATTTAGATTGTTGACATAGCTATAGAATGTCATGTGGTTGCCTTTGGAATCTTTGGCAATTTTATTTTTGTAATTAGCTTTGGAGGATTTTATGGGGGATCTCAGCTTCTTACTGAGGCTGGTAAGGGAGTTTTTTGCATCCTGGGATTTTCCTCTTTTCTGCAACAGTATCTTCCTTCTGTTGTATAGTTTGTTTATGACAGGGGACCACCAGATTGGGTTGCTTTTTTTGGAGGAGAATGTCTTGGTTCTATATGGGATGGCATGAGTGGATGTGCTCATACAGTGCTTTAGTGTAGGATCCGGCAGACAAACTTTCAGTTCCTGTCTGCATGGGTGTCATGAAGTTTGTCACTTCTGACTTGAGTAGCATGAAGTTGGCCTTGGAGAAGTTTTTTACGGATGTTTCCTTACTGGGGGGTGGGGTGGGATGTGGATGTCAAAGATGATTAGCTTATGGTCAGACCTAACCAATGAGGGGGTGACCACTGGTGTGGAGCATCGATTTCCCATGTTGGTAATGACCAGGTCCAGGATATTGGAGCCCCTGGTGGGACTATGGATTAGTTGATCCAGAGCATTGGAATTTATGAATTCCAAGAACCGTTGGGCAAAAGTGTTGGTACAGGAGTATTTTTCCCAGTTACTGGCAGGGTAGTTGAAATCACCCAGTATTAGGGTATTTGGTTGTATCTTAATATTTTCCAGTATGTTTAGAAAGGTGTAGTGAGAATCTTGGGGCATGGTGGAGGATCTGTAAAAAGCTCCAATTTGGATTCCAGTCTTACCTAGTGTTAGTCGCACATGGAGAATTTTGGATGCATTGTGTTGGGCAACTAACCTGGAGGTGTGAACATCCTTGGTGAATATGGACACTCCTCAACCTTTAGTGTTTCAGTCCTGGTTTGGTGGCCAAAAAGTGTGGTAAGAGTTGTAGCCTGTTAACTGAGTATATAAATAAAAATAAATTCTCAGATCAGTTGTTTGAAACGTAGTTTCTGAAGAAATACAATGGGGATAGCTGGTCATTTTCCATTAAAGTGGTGTTTCTTTAACAGGAGACTAGAAAGAGGCACCTACTATGTCTGTCATGTTTAGGAACTGAGATATATATTGACAAAGTGTAGTGAGGTCACCTGAGGAGAAGGTAAGGAAATGGTATCATTTGCACACCAACATCAGAAGGCTAAGAGATTATGACTACAGGAGTTGCGGTGCTTAACTTGTTTACTTATCTCTGCTTGCTTGGTTATAATATGGCCATGGTTTGCATGGTTGTATTATGGAATGGTAACTACAAGTGTAATATCATACTTAGTGATAGCCTGTAAAGATGAGACATGCGCGCTCCAGTGTGTGTGCATACACCATAAATTCTTTCACTTTCCATTTCAGTCAAACATTAGCAATATACACAAGTAGCTATCATGTGACTATCATCTTTGCTGGTCTGAACAGAATGTGTAAAGCAAATAATCATTGACACAGTGACTAGATTTGCCATCTCACAACATTTGATTCACTGGCTAAGTTCTTGGCAATGGCTCCTTCTGTGTAGATTTGCATGTATTTAGTGTGCATGAAACACCTGTTTGTGTATACATTTTTAAATTGGGAAATGACTGGATTAGATGTACATAATTGGAGGGACATGGTTTGTGTTTTAAAATGAGGAACTTGTATTGTTTGTTACAACTCTGAGGAAGTCCCATAATATAGGAAGGGATAAAAGTGCTTAGTTGGCTGAGGACAATAAAATTTGAATAATTTTATAGTTACTTTACTGGCCTCTTCATTACTAAAGGGTTACAAGTGTTATTCCTTTGGTTGGAGCTTAAGTGACCCTTTGATATTGTTTGACATTGTATGGTGGTTCTGAGGTCAGGAAGGATTTGTGAGTTATACCCTTCTGTGTGGAGTTCACATGTCCTCTCTGTCTCTGTCTGCGGTTTATCCAGGTGGTCTGGCTTCCTCCAATACCCCAAAGACTTTGAATTTGGATTTGTTAGGTATGTAGATCTGGAGGAGTTGTTGGTCCAAGCTGGGGAGTGTACAGTTAGGGACATAGGTAGTGATGAGGGAAGAGAGAGCAGGACAGGAGTGGGCTTGGTTTAGTATGAAGTGGGTGAGGTGAAGTTGAGGCAGCAGGAGATGATGGTGAAATTCAAGCTACCACAAGTGAACTTCTATTTTTCCAGTTTGCCTGTAGGAAAGTGGTGTGTGTGTGTGTGTGTGTGTGTGTGTGTGTGTGTGTGTGTGTGTGTGTGTGTGTGTGTGTGTGTGTGTGTGTGTGTGTGTGTGTGTGTGTGAGACAGTGCCATATACCTGTAAATGGCACTCTTGTCATTGGATGAAAGGTTGAAAATGCACCTTGTGATGAGATAAAGTTGACTTTTGGGTGGATTTTTACTTCGAGTATTAGTTGTTTAAATCTAGTGGACCCTGCTTTTTTATCTAGCCTCTGGTTATAAAACAGAATCATGATTCCTGGCATCTTTGGGAAATAATAATAAAGTAGAGTCAAAGTGAGTCACAGCTGTGTCTTCATAATTAATTGCAAAACCCTTTTATTTTGTACTGGTTACAGTTAATAGTAAGAATTAATAATTGGCAGTATGTCTTTATAATATTGTTTATTCTATTTATTGGTCAGGTTTAGATAATATTACAACATTTATTTATTTGTTTATTTAACATTTGTTGACTGGGTTGATCTGACTGGGCAGATGCCCATTTTCAGCAGAGACCCGAGGAGAAAAGCTCCAGAAGATAGATAATATAAGTAAATCATAAACGTAAATCACAACACAGTTAAATAGTAAACACATACTGTTACAACACATACACGGTAAAAATGACAAAAATAACACACTATATAATACAACCTATACATAGTTAAAGTATATTTTCTTACTGATGCAAGGCATGAACACAGAGATGTAAGGCATCCTTTTATGCTTGGTCACAGTAAACTGAGATAAGAAATAGTATAAGAGAAGGCTGTGGAAGTTTTGTCCTAATCTTAGTCACTGTACAGGTGTACTGGTGGTTCATGAGTAATTTGTAACACAGATTCAGGTCTGAAAACATAACTGAATAATCTATCCTATGGAAGTAAGCAGAGGCTGAGAGAAAGGAGGGTTAGCAGAGAGTAAAGGGGAGCATTTGAATGGAGGAGTAGCTGATAGCAGAGAGGGGGGAGTAGGAGTAGATTAAGCTGGGTCAGAGCAAGAGCAAGTCCAAGACTTTAGTAGAGTGTCTTTTAGTGTTCTTTTGATACAAATTGTGTTAGAGATTAATCTACTATACTGGGGAGGTTTATTCTAAGCAGTTGCAACTGAGTGGCTATATAGAAGTTTGCCAATGGATTTGTTGGGTATGTAGATATGGAGGAGGTGTTGGTCCAAGCTGCAGAGTGTACCATTAGGGACATAGGTAGTGATGAGGGAAGTGAGACCAGGACAGGAGTGGGTTGCTTTAGTATGAAATGGGTGAGGTGAAGTTGAGGCAGTAGGAGCTAATGGTGAAATTCAAGTCATCATAGTTTTTTTTAGTGCAAGGCAGTCATGTGAGTGATATGGTAAACTGACTGCAAATCTAGCAATTTTATTATATGTAAGTTCAAGCTTAGTCAATAGGTTATTCTGAAGGTTAGTGAGGATAGGGGCAGCATATAGAAGGGTGGGTAGTGCGTAGGCTTGAGTTAGAGAGAATTTGGAATCATTATTCAGGATTTTTTTATTTCTGTAAAGTAGGTCAAGTTTAATTATAACCCCTAATTGTTTAGTGTGGGGTTCAACTTTGATAATTGTGTTATTTAGTGAGTTGACAGTGAAGGTGGATTTGAGGTGTTGAAGAGATTTAGAGAGGAAGAGGAGGAGATTAGTTTTGTTTGGGTTAAGAAGGAGTTGGTTGGAAGTAAGCCATTTTTCAACTGAGTGCAGAGATCCTTGGGTAAGAGCGAGAAGGTGCGGTAGATTGTCAGAGGTGGAAATTATTGTAGAGTCATTAGCATATTGTATTAGAGAGGCGTGAGAACAGGCTTGATAAAGATTGTTAATGAAAATGTTGAATAGCTCAGGTTCAAGGATGGAGCCTTGGGGCACCCTGGTGTGGACTGGAAGGAAAATGGGAGGATGCAGAGCCATTTTACAGCCTGAAGTGTGTTGGAGAGGTAGCTGGATAGGAGGATGTCCCATTCAGAATGAGTTTCTATGCCTTGCACCCACTGAGTACCAGGATATGGTCTGGTTCCCTTGTGACTCCGTACTGGGTTAAGCAGGTAATTGCACAATTAAATTTAAAAGACATGTTAACAGGTTGGCTGGCAATATTAAACTGGCTCTTGGTATGCATGTCATTCTTGGTGTGATTGTGTTCCACAATGGACTGGCATTCCTTCTTGTCTGCTTCCTGCACTGTGACTATTTTTGAAGGAGACTGGGTTCAGACACCAGACCTGAATTATACAGAACAGATTAAGTGAATTGATGGATATACAAACACATATAGGTTGGGAATTAAATTAGCAAAGGCTTCATGTAAGGTGCTGTGAGGAGTATGTATGGAGAAAAGTAGCAGCACTTATGAAGAAAGGTGAATATTTCAAAATTTACCCTCCACCAGGATTAGAAATGATTCATAAGGTTTGATGTAAATCATGGAGATCCATTAAAGAAAATAAAAACGTATCCCTTCTTCTGAAGGCAAGCCTCTCACATCTGCTTAAATAAACAAGCAAACAAACATAAAAAATGCTTAACTTCTCATTTCAAAAAATAGATTGAGGTTATACCTCTCAGCCTACAGACATTGAAAATAGGTACATGAGTCCTGAAAAGTAGATGCACCCAGCCAAAAAATCTGAACACCTAATTACTATAAAATATGCATATCAAGCAGCATATAATTCCACCCACTTACAATGGGATTGTGGGATACTACTCAAAAGCACAAGTTTAAAACACTCAGAGGGACAGAACCATGCAAAGATGTAAGCATACTGCCATTTAAGCTATCTGGTCTGTATCATAGTCTTGTAATAGCTAACCTTCTCAAGCTTCCCCTTCCCCACTTTGATCCATTGCCACAGACATATTGAATTTCTCTTGGTCTCTTTAGGGCAATGTTTATGCACCTTATGTCCTTCATTCAGTCCTACACACACATTAATAGATACATAGGTAATTACTAGGTTAACTGCCCTTTCAGGTCATTTTAAACCTAGATAATGTCTCTGTAATGGTGAGAATCAAACCCTGTACATGGTGTCTGTGTGCTGAACACCTTAACCATTATACCAACCCTAAAGGACAAACAGAGGCCTTGATGATATTTGTACTCATGACCACTGGTTTACTAGAACAGTGCTGTAACCCCTGAGCTGCAAGGCCAGTTCATTCTTCATTTTCACAAAGTTTTTCTAAGCATTCAGTTCCACACTGTAAAAATTGTGATAAAACAGCAGTTTGATCACCTCAACTTCCTCTTTTTAACAGGCTGTGCTTTCTGTAGTATACACTACATTTCTTGTTTGTTTGTGTCTTTCAGCTTTTCCCGGTTAGGGGTCGCCACAGCGGAACTCCGGTCCGCTAATGATTGGTAGTTGAGCCGAGTTACCAGCCCTGACGCACAGCCTTCAATGATGGTATGCCCGTTCTCGCAAGTCTCCACGCAGAAGACGCTCTAGCTGAGAATCGAACCGGACAGCGTCTTACTGTGAGGTGACAACGCTACCGCAGCACCACCACCGCGGATACACTACATTTCTAAATAGTTCAAAAAGCACAACTTTGCATAATGAGTCCTTTTGCCAGGAGTGTTATCTCAAGGGGACTCGTGCTGCACAAGATCAAGGGGATTAGTATTCTGTACTTACGTGCATGTGCCACACAAGCTCAAGGGAACTAGTGACCTGTGCATGTGCTGCAAAGGTTCAAGGGGACTAGTATTCTGTACTTACGTGCACGTCACACAAGTTCACGGAAACTTGTGACTTGTGCATGTGCCGCACAAGCTCAAGGGCACCAGTGACCTGTGCACATGCTACACAAGCTAAAGAGGACTAGTAACCAGTGCACATGCTGCACAAGCTCAAGGGAACTTATGACCTGTGCATGTGCCACACAAGCTCAAGGTGATCTAGTGACTTGTGCATGTGTTGCACATGCTCACAGGGACTAGTAACACACACACACACACACACACACACACACACACACACACACACACACACACACACACACACACACGCCCATGGGGACTAGTGACCTGTGCACACACTGAACAACCTCAAGAGGACAAGTGACCTGTCTGCACACTGCACAACTTCAAGACACACACACACACACACACACACACACACACACACACCCATGGGGACTAGTGACCTGTGCACACACTGAACAACCTCAAGAGGACAGGTGACCTGTCTGCACACTGCACAACTTCAAGGGGGACTAGTGACCTGTGTGTATATGGTGCTAATACTCAAGGGGACTAGTGACCTGTGCATGTGTTTCACATGCACAAGGGAACTAGTGACTCCTACACTTCATAAGCTCAAGGGAATTAGTGAACTATGTGTATGCTGCGATATATTATATGAACCAGGATATTTTACTCTGAATACTTCATAAAAAATATGTTCAAAAGTGGCTTGTGCTCTCTTTTCCTTGTCTTGTATCATTCAGAAATCTGCTTAAAAAGAAGCAGCACAAGAAAAACACCAGAGCTTATAACCAATATACTTTAATTTATCAGCTTAATTCACACTACACACACACACACACACACATATACACACACACACACACACACACACACACACACACACACACACACACACACACACACACACACACACACACACACACACACACACACACACACCACTATTTGATGTCTTATAAAATTAATATTGTTTCCAGTAAAGCACCAAACCCACTAAAATTATACATCGCAACATTTTGGAGGCTGGACTTTCTTTATGACAACAAACTTAATCTAGTGTCAGTGCCTTTGGTACTAAAAGATCAGAAGGCTGTAGGTTCTATTCCCACGCCAGCTACCTGGAGTAATTTTTCCAATACTGACCCTGCAGTGCTTAATAAGGGGTTGCTGCACTCCTCAGTGTGCCACCCTTCAATCAGATGTTAAACCAAGGTCCCATCTGCCTGAGTTGGTAGTAGCTCAGGTTGATTTAAAAGATCCCTTGGCATTTATTGAAAAATAAATAGATGAGGAAGTTTCCCAGTACCTTGGCCAAATTTTCCCTAGTCAGTATGAAAACCACCTTGAGACTCCCCTGAAAAGAAGACAGTGGCATATTATGACAAACCTGGTTAACAAAGAGTAAATGATTAAATTTAATTAATTAATTAATTAATTAATTAATTAATATGGAACAGTATCAGTCAAACAAGGGCAAGGCCTCCCTAAAAACTCTGACACGCATGTGCACACAGCTCAGAATGACAGGTAAAGAACAAAAAACCAAGATACACCCTTTTTAAATGAAAGATTCCTATTAGTTCACACTACATCTGTGATGCATTTAACTGGTCTCTTGAGTGGAAAACTACCGTATTAATAGGTTCATAGGTTGGTACTAGGCTATCAACCCTAGGGACTATACAAGCCTAGCCATAACAATTCCCTGGCTATTTCTTCCCACAGTATTTACTTCCCTGGACCCCTGTCTAGCAGGGCGACTGACATGATTCCCCAGGATGAATTTCCTATCTCCCATCCAGTCAACAAGGTTCCTTTTGAAGAGGGCCAAAGAGGCGCTCTGCTTGACATGTATGGGCAGTCTATTCCAGAGTCTGGGGAATCTCTGGGTCAGGAACCTATCCTTTCAGCATGTTTTGTTCATTGTGATGACAAGGTTTAGATCCCTGGAGCGTGTGTTTCTGGGGGATTGAGATTTCTTTAAGTGTAGCATGTCCAACAGCTCTGGGTTTGACATGGCCTTGTATGTTAAGCAGAGATCACCTCTGAGTAGATGATATGCGACAGAGTATAGGTGGAGTTTTTCTAGACGGTCAGCATAGGGCAGATGCTTTAGGCCTGTGATTCTTTTAGTGAGGTATTTCTGAGGCCTTTCCAGTTGTTGCAGATGTCTTGAGAGGTACATACCAAACAGGGCGTTGTATTCTATAATGGGTCTAATGAGGGATAAGTACAGTGGGACAATGACCTCCTTTTTCTGGATGAAAAGCCCTTAGTGATGAGGTGTGCCACATAGAAAGATTTCCTGACTGTTGTGGCGATGTGGTTATCGAAGGTGAGACCACTGTCCACCTGTGTCCCTAAGTCTCTTATCACACATTTGGTGTTTAGTGTACTGCCACCTATGTGGTAATTCATGGGTACATGTTTTTTCCCAAAGGGGATAACTATACATTTCTTGGCATTGAGCTTGAGCCCATGGCTCTGGAACCAAGCATCTGTTTCTGTAAGGCCCTTTTCTAGAATATCCACATCATTTGGGGATTCAGTAATGGCTCCCAGTTTGCAGTCATCTACAAATTTTGGTAGCCAGAGTCCCTTAGTGTTGGCCTGTACTTCAGAGAAGTAGATGCCAAACAAGAGCGGTCCCAGGACTGAACCTTGAGGTACTCCACTTGGCACTTGTCTGGAGCTGGATTTGGAGTTGGCTACTTTTACAGTGTGGGTTCTGTCAATAAGCCAACTGGCAACCCATCAACTGACATAGGGATTAATGCCCAGCTTAGTAGGTTTATCTATAACTCCAGAGTGGGGGATGGTGTTGAAGGCCTTGGCGAGGTCAAGATAGGCTGTGTGGACTACCTTACCCTTGTCCACAGCTCTGGAGACTAATTTGAAGAAGTCAATCAGGTTCAAGAGACAAGATCAGCCCTTCACAAACCCAAACTGCGTGGGGTCCAGTGTTTGAAGGTTGCCCATGTCTTTGTTTATAAGTTCAATGATAATACGTTCCATGGGCTTGCAGATCAGGCTTGTTAGACTGATGGGGCGGTAGTTCCCGGGATCCAAGGTGGATTCCCCCCTTGTGGAGTGGGATAACTGTAGCTGTGCACCACTCAGTGGGCACAAAGCCTGAGGTAAGGCTGAATTCAACAACAAGCCCTAACTAGAAAGTACAAAGCTTTTTTTTTTTTGGGGGGGGGGGGGGGGTATCATTTGCTGTAATGTTTCTCATTTAACATAATTAATAACAGTTTAGATAATAAATAATCATGCTTCAAAGTCAATGCAAGGCAGACTATTCACTTAGTTTAAATAGATAACTGGACCTCTGAAGGTAAGAAAATGAGATGTCAAGAGAAGGGAAAGTTAGACATAATCATGCAACAGGCAGAGCCTTGCCAGAACCTAGAAACAGCCACAGGTCCTTTTAACAGCACTAAGTTAGCTTTATTTTCCAGTCCCAAACACTGATGTAGGTGAATATGATAAGGTGATAAAAAAGTATAAGTGCATAACAAAAAGGAGTCCACATCACAATCTCTTTAATAAATAACTTCAATTTCAAATAAAAATCACATAATATGACTTCATTTGATACCGAAGTTATTTGTTAAATAGTGTGTGCTTCAGCCTCCTCTCTCTTTTTATTTATTTAGTTATTTACGTGTTAATTAGGGTAGAGCACTGATCTGTCTGGTCAGGTGACATGCTTAGAGTCACAATGGCCTTAAACCTCTATGATAACCACCAGACAGACTTCCTACAGTTGTCTGATTCGGACTTTGCTTGGTTTGGCTGAACCAGGCAATAATATTTAAGACAAATATATGCAAGTTGCTGCTTATCTGAAAATGAAAGTTTTAAGTTCACTGAGAAGGACCAGTGTTGAGTGTGTCATCACAGCTGTCAACTTCTTCCCTCCAAAATCAGGGACAAATCCATAAATAATCAGGGACAATGAAGGACACTTTTTTTAAATAAATTATTACAATTAACTTGAAAAGTTGACATAATATGAGAATGAGAATTAGAATGTATTTTCTGAAGTAAGCAAGTAAAGTCCATCACCTTTTCTCCCCAAATTGTCAAGATCAGGAGAGACCAGGACAAACATCAAGCTGACAAGAAAAGACAAAAACACTGGAGTACATTTACTCTTACTTGTGTGCTTTCTCTTTGCAATGTAATGTAGACCTCATGGCTCTCACCCTTCTAAATCAATGGCTAAAACCTGACCTGTGACCCTGCATACCTAAATAAATAAATACACAACAAATCAGGAGCATATTAATACACAACACATAAACTAGTGCTTTCATATGAACGTTATGGTAGCAAAAAAAAAGCTGTCGTGTGTACTGTGAATTAATAAAATTCTCCTTTTTTGAAGTCAGTACTCTTATTTGGTATTGCTTTGGAAAAGTCACTTGTTTTGTAGCACTAGCATAGTTTATCTGTGAATAGACCATTCTGCTTTGAAAAAAAAAAAAGCTTATACAAGAATAGCTTATAAAGGAGCTGAATTGCTAAGTCGTGGCAATTTGATAGTCAGGACTGAAAGTGTTGCACTTGAGAACTATGTTAAAGTGGTAGCAAAGAATATAACCTTTAAATAACCAAATAATAGTGGTGATCTGCCCATGCAGTCTGCAGTAATACCAAACATTTACCTGCATATGAGCCAGCTGATTTAGTTCTTCATCACCATGTTACTGCTTGTAATGGCACTGGCTGGTTCTGGGAATGGATTAAAACAGTTCCTCATCCAGTCCCAAGCAAAACAATAGGTACTCAAAGAGTCACTGTAGTAGTTAAATGTGTTTTGTTTTTTAAATAAAAAAAGTGCTACTTAAAGCATCAATGACTGTTGCATTCAGTGCTGAAGGTAACATAAATGACTTGGGCTATATAATGGGTGACCAGCCTAGGTCACCTAGACTGCTGTGTCCAAAGAAGTTGCCCAAATTGCCTGTATTATAGTCTGCTATTGATTAGTAGATGTGGCAGCAAAACCCCTCACAGAAAAGGGATCTTTATTTTATTTTTGTTTGCAATCTAAGAATATGTACTGATACACAAATGATCATACAAACCTGTAGGATAGTAAACTTCAATTTGTACATCATAAAATGAGCAAAACTCTGCATGGATCTTAAAGTATGTATTATACATCTAAACCCATCCTGCAGTCAAACTCTAATGCATTGACTGGTTAAATAAAGTACAAATCATATGAAATACAAATAAAACATTTAAAATGCTGCTGCCCTAGTGGATCTACTTGCTGTATCATCTCAATAGTCTAGTTTAGACGACTGTTAAATACATGTGCAAAGTAGTATGCGATACTGTAATCCTTAATAGATCTACAGGTTTTGTAAACATGCTGACTGACAGAGCATGTCATTTTAGAAGCTTAGTGCATGGTACCCTCTCAATAGACTAGTGACTTAGGTTTTAGTAAGATTAATTATGTTTAAAATGGGTTAGTATAGGAGTATGGGTACTATGTATTCATTCATAGGTTCATAGGTTCATAGGTTCATACTAGGCTATCTGCCCAAGGGCATTTATAAGCCTAGCCCATAGTTATTTGGCTTTCGCCACCCCTTTAGTTTGAATAAAACTATGCCCATTATTTTGCTGTGCCTCTGTCAAGCAGTGACACTGAAGTAATCCCTGGGGTATATCTAGATCCCCATCCATTGGTCAAGATTCCTCTTGAACAAGGCCAGCGTGCTCTGCCTCACATGTACCGGGATTTTGTTCCACAGCATAGGGAGTCTCTGGGTGATGAATCTGTCCCTCCAGCACGTTCTATTAATAACCGTGTCAAGGTTTAAGTCTCCGCCCTGTGGTTCTGAGGGATCTAGATTTTTGAGGTGAAGCATATTCATCAAATCAGGGTTTGACATGGCCTTATATGTCAGGCACAGGTCACCTCTGAGCAAGCGGTATGAGACTGAATAGAGCTGGAGTTCTTTCAGTCGGGCAGCATAAGACATATTTTTGAGACCCTTTATCCTTTTGGTGAGGAACTTTTGGGGCCTTTCCAGCTGCTGCAGGTGTCGGGTCAGATACATTCCGAATGGGGCATTGTACTCAATCATAGGTCTTATGAGTGATGAGTACAGGGAGACGATGACCTCCCTTGATCTAGATGTGAATCCCTTCATGATCAGGTGGGCAATGTAGAAGGTTTTCCTAACTACTTTAGCAACATGAGTGTCAAACGAAAGGCTACTGTCAACCTGGGTCCCCAGATCCCTGATGACTTCTGTGCTCAGTGGATTGCCACCTATATGGTAGCTAGGGGTAACCTTGTTTTTCCCAAAGGGTATGACTATGCATTTCTTGGCATTTAACTTTAGGCCATGGCTCTGGCACCAGTTATCCGTTTCTGTGAGGCCCTTCTGAAGGATATCTGTGTCCTGAAGGATATCTGTGTCAGATGTGTTTTCGACTATGGCGCCCAGTTTGCAGTCATCTGCAAACTTTGTCAGCCATAACCCTCCTGTGTTTGCTTGTACTTCAGAAAAGTAGATGCTGAACAAGAGTGGACCCAGGACTGAGCCCTGTGGGACACCACTTGTGACAGGCTTTGAGTCTGACATGGCTCCAGCAACTCTGACCCTGTGGGTTCTGTCACTTAGCCAGTTTGCAACCCATCTTGTGATGTATGGGTTTACATTCAAGCTGATGAGTTTTTCGATGATACCTGAGTGGGGTATTGTGTCAAGGCCTTTGCCAGGTCAAGGTAGGCTGTATGGACTGCCTTTCCCTCATCAATGACCTTGGTGACTGTTTCAAAAAAGTCAACCAAGTTTAAAAGGCATGATCTGCCTTTGACAAAGCCAAACTGGGTTGGATCCAAAGTCTGCAAGTTCCCTATGTCTTTATTTATGAGTTCCATTATGATCCTCTCCATGGCTTTGCAGATAAGGCTTGTCAAGTTAATGGGACGGTAATTTCCAGGGTCGGTGGAGGCACCGCCCTTGTGAAGTGGGACCACAGTCGCCGTGCGCCACTCCTTGGGTACGTATCCTGAGGTGAGGCTAAGATTAAACAGCTGTCCTAACTGCGGGTTTAATTCCTCATTGAGTTCATGGAGCACACAGCCGGGACACCATCCGTCCCATGGATGCTGTGTTTTGCTTTGGAGAGAGCAGTTCTCACCTGGGCGTTTGAGATGTTTGAGGGCTACAATCCTCTGGTATAGATATCTCTCCTTTTGGGGAGGGGGAGAAGTTTGCACTGAACCTGTCAGCCAGTATGTTGGCAATGTGTGTAGGTTCAGTAATCTTCACATCATTTTGAACTAATTCTGAGCATATCTGGGAGTTTCCTCCTAGGTTTCTAACATAGCTAAAGAAGGCCTTATGATTGTCTTTTGAGTCCTTGGCGATTTTTCTCTCAAAATTTGCCTTGGATGATTTTATGAGACCTCTTAGTTTTTTACTTATAATGATCAAAGGTGTCTTACCTTTCAAGGATTTTGCTCTATCTTGTAGTAGCTTCCTCCTTTTGTTGTAGAGCTTGTTTATGGCTGGGGTCCACCAGACTGGACGCTTGCCTTTGGTACAAAGAGTCTTAGTTTTATTTGGGATTGCCTGATCCATGCAGTCCTGTAGGTGCTGGTAGAAGGCATTTGTAAGTGATTCAGCGGTTTGAGTAATGTTTACCACTGGCTCAGGGGCCTTAAAGGAGACCACACTAGTTTTTAGAAGTGTGAAGTCGGCTTTTGAGAAGTTTTTCACTGTGGTCTTTTTTATTTCAGGTGGGGCGGGATGAGGACCTCCAGCGAGATTAGTTTATGATCTGATCTCACCAGTGAGGGGTATACTTCCGGTGTTGAACATTGTGATCCCATGTTCGTGATGATGAGATCAAGTATGTTTTCTCCTCTTGTGGGGATTGTGACTAGTTGTTCCATGGCATTTGAGTTTATGAACTCCAGGAACCTTTGGGCTAGAGTGTTTGGGCTTGAGTAGTGTTCCCAGTCTATATTAGGGTAGTTGAAGTCACCTAGTATGATGGTGTTTGGAGATACATTTATCCTCCATTGTTTTCAGGAAGGCCATGTGAGGTTCCTGAGTTTGAGAGGGTGGCCTGTAACATGCTACAAATTGCAGAGCAGTCTTGCCTATGGTTAATTGCACCTGGATGGTCTCCGATGCATCGTGCGTTGCCATCAACCTTGAGGTGTGGGTGTCCTTTATGAATATGGACACCCTCCCTTCTTGGTGTTGTCCGGATTTTGGGGCGGAACACATGATATGAGGTGAAACCTGATAGTGCTGGGGTGCTCTCAGGAGCCTTGAACCAGGTTTCTGTCACAGCACAGACATCGATGTTCTCCATACTGAGAAGGGCCTCGAGTGCGTGCATCTTGAGATTGAGACTTCTGGCATTGAGCAGCATTACCCTTAGTTTTTACTTTTTTGTGTTCTAGGGTGGTAGGTTTAGAATTTGAGCCTTGCCTAAAAAAGGCACTATGGGGCTGGCAAGAGCCTTTGCCAATATCCGGAAGCCTAGGGGTGACAGGTGCAAGCCGTCCCTTGAAGCAGCGTGGCTTGTCCAGCATGTCATCCCAGGCAGACAGACATTGGATCCCCTTTGAATGACACCAGAATTTAAGCCAATTATTAAAGCTGATCATCTTATCACTGTATTGTGGCATCATTCTAGGTGAAGGTAGGATACTGCTCAAGGTCAGGGTCATACCTGCCTGGGCTGCATAATCAGAGAGCTCCTCAATGTCTCTTTTCATGTAGTCCAAGGAGGTACGTCTCAGGTCGTTGACACCAGCGTGGACAATGACTGAGTCGTTCTTGTATCTGCTGTTGAGAGACCTGAGTGCTTGTGTTATGTGGCGGATTCTAGCGCCCGACAGGCAGCTTACTGTGACCTTCTCTTTACTCAGTCTTACTCAGTCCTAGGATTATTACACTGATAAACCCTGATAGGGAGGTAAAGTATTAAATCCAAATGTGAGTATATTGTGTATCTAGCATGTAGTGATGAGCAAGGGCAACACACTCCCTGTATGTCCCACTGTCAAATCACTTGAACAGTTAACGTACTAACAGTACATTTGTTTAATGGTAAGAAGAGTGATTCCAGTATGCCAGCTTAAAAAATTAGTGGGTAACCAAGGAAACGTAACAGTTTGCAGTACAGTAGAAGGAAAAAGGAGATAAGGATATTCCCTCATAAGATTAATATGTTTTAATTTATTATGCAACTCTACAAGTCTTAAGTACCTTAATAAGGGTACTCATAACACCTAAAGTAATTTATCATCACTGTCATGTTCTTATGTTTACAGATTTTATTGGTTCTATATACAAAATCAGATAACATTAATTGTTATTCAAAACCACAAATATGAAAATAACTAATTGTTTCTAACAACATCAGTTAATACAACCATAATTTTCTTTTAACTTTCAAGTTGCCAACATTTTTAAGGCAATTCATGAGTAGTCTGTGACTGAACCCAGGCCCAAGTATATATACTCATGCTAGACATCAGCTATAGCTCATTAAATATTCTGCTGTATGTGTGATAGTAAGTTTTTCAAAGAGTTGCTTAAATTGGTAAAACAGAACCAGATTCATAAATATTTCTACGTCACTGAATGATATGAGTATTCGTGCCTTGCTGGTGTCTTCCCTCAGGCAGCAACTCCTTTCTCCAGAAGGGCCATACCAGTCAATCCAGGAGTAAATTTGTGGATAACTAACCAGTCATCTTGTTTATGTTTAAAGGAAGATGGTAAGTTGTACTGCTTAACATATAGAGGCAGTTTATTTCAGAGGTATGGGAGGTGCTCAGTTAAAACCTGTCCTTCCACTTTGTTTTACTTACTCTTGGTGAAGATTTGGGCCCCTGGTTCAAGTACTGATGAAGACATTGGACTTGAGGAGATATGAGAGGTTAAGGACAATTAAGTGTTTAATTATGCTGTAAGCAAGGCAGAGCTCTACCTTCAAATATCTATAAGACACTGAATTAAGGAATAGGGCTTCTGGCCTCTCTTTATAGTTCAAAGACTTTAAGCTTGTGATCTTTTACATCAGGAACCTTTGGGTCTTTGTAATTGTTTGATATGTTTAATGAGATACATCCCAAAGGAGGAGCTATACTCGATAACTGGCCTAATAAATGCTGAGTATAATGGAGTTATTACCTCTTTAGACCTTGATAATGCTCCTTTGGCAATTAGTTGGGCTAAATAAAATCATTTTCTAACAAGCACTGTCACATGATGGTCAAAAGAGATGGAAATATTAACCAAAGAACAGATGTTTCTGACTACATGTTCCTTTGTAGTGGTGCTTTATATTTGCAAAATGATAAGGGGAGGGAGCTGTCTAGCAAAAGTTATGCTACCACACTTTTTAGCTTTTTAGTTTGAGCCTATTTTTAGTACACCAAGAGTTTTCTATTGAGAGAGAGAGAGAGAGAAAGTTAATTCTGGATGGATTGGGTGTCATAGGTTCATAGGTTCATAGACGTTTACTAGGCTAATGCGACCGCAAGGGCCTTTTTAAGCCTAGCCATGGATCCCAAATCTCTGACAAGTTCTGATAGCCTTGATAAATGTAAGCATGGGCCTGGGAGATGAACCATTTACAGGTTACCTGTGTCAATTAGAGACAAAGGTGCCAAACCAGGGATACATTTCCAGTTGCCCATCCAATTGTTCAAGTTGCACTTGAATTGGGTGAGGGAGGAACTCTGCTTCAAATGGATGGGGAGCTTGTTCCATAGATGGGGTAGTCTCTGGGATGCATATGTATCTCTCCAGCAGTTCCCATTTATATCACAGGCAAGATTTAAGTCTTTAGAATGGGTAATTCTGGTTCTGTTATATTTTGTGGATATGCAGGAGGTCTATCAGAGTGGGGTCTGACAATGCCTTGTATGCCAGGCATAGATCTCCCCTCAAAAGCCTTTAGGAGAAAGAATACAGGGATAGGGCCTTGAGGCGGTCTGCACAGGACATTTTACTTACATGTTGTATTCTTGTAGTGAGGAACCTCTGCAGACATTCCAGTTGCTGGATATGCCTGGTTAGGTACATACCAAAGGGGGGCATTGTACTCAATGACAGCCTGATGAATGCTGAATACAGTGGAACAATGACTTCCTTGGACTTACTTGCCATATCTGTGTTTATAAGTTGCACAATATAGAAGGATTTCCTCACCACTGTAGACACATGATGGTCAAAGGCTAGATTACTATCTATGTGTGTCCCTAAGTCCCTGACTACTCGGTCAACTCTAAGGGGTGTGTTATCAATATGATAGTTACCAGAGATGGATGACTTCCCAAAGGATACTATTATGTATTTCTTGGCATTTAGTTTTAGTCCATGAATCTGACGTCAGTTGTTTGTCTGTGTCAGCCCCTCCTGGAGAACATTTGTGTCAGTGTGATATTCAATGACAGATCCTAATTTGCAATCATCTGCAAATTTAGTCAGCCAGAGACCACTGACATTGGCCTTGACTTCTGAGAAGTAAATGCCAAAAAGAATCGTTCCAAGGACTGATCTCTCAGGGGCTTCACTTGTGGCCTCTTTGTATGCATAGAACCAACAGTTGCGTGCAGTGGAACAACAATGAACACACAAAATAAAATCCACCAATATGCTGTTAAACCTCTGTGTTTTGGGATAACCCACACAACTGCTCAAATCGAACCAGTTGCGCCAGCAAGATAAGACCATTTGAATAACGTTAAAATAAGTCCAAAAATTTGAATAAATCCAAAAGTTGTATAGATAAAAACGTTTTAATAGATCCAACAGTTAAAGTAAATACAAAAGTTGTGTTAATCGCTTTCACTTGTACTACAACAAGCTTCATCAGAACACTGAAGGTGAACCTAATAATCATTTAAGGGGTGTCCAACCTTTTGGCTTGCTAGGGCGGCATTGAGTGAACAGAAATGGTCTTAGGGCTGCATATAAAATATATCATATAGTTAACTCTTTCATTGCTCCAGAAGACCACAGTCAACCTCCTGGCTGTACTGTAAGTGCATTTGAACAATGAATAAATATAATAAATGCCTAACAGTTGCCTTAAAATTCTAATTCTCATTCTAATTCTAATTCTCTAAACTAACAGTTAACTCTAACATCTTAGTTAATCTCTCTCTCTATATATATATATATATATATATATATGTGTGTATATATATATATATATATATATATATATATATATATATATATATATATATACATATATATATATTTTTTTACAAATAAACATATATCCACTACAGCACTAGCATTTCTCACTGGGAAAACCATTCCAGCAGTCCAACTACGTAATATGTCAACATCAGCAGTCCTACAATACTATAATCCACAAAAATAACCCAACAAATTTGCAATAAAGTAAAGAATTCATATTACTGACTTAATAAAACAATTCTGAATAAGCTACAAGAGGGTCTCACCCAAACAAATAACTGGTGCTGGAAATATGGCCTCAAGCTAAATGCCAAAAAATACATCATCATCCCCTTTGAGGAGAGCGATGTCCCCACAAATTATCACATTAATAACAACGTTGTAAGCACGCAATAAGTCATATGGTACTTGGGCACCCAGGTTGATAGAAACCTGACTTTTGACCACCACGTTGTCTCTGTTGTAAGGAAAGCTTTTTACATGGCCCACTTCATTAGTAAGGGTATCTCATCCAGGGACAAGGAGGTCATAACATCCCTGTATTCTTCCTTTACAAGAGCCATTATTGAGTGCAATGCCCCTTTTGGCATGCATGTGCCTCAGCAAAACACCCTGCCAAAAGAAAGACTACAACCATTTCGACAAAAAAGTTCAAAGTTCACGTAGTTATCCAAACAGACTAAAAAGCTTCTTGCTTTCCTCTGTCTCTCACTGGCCCCTATAAATTTCATCACTGGCTTGCTTTCCAAGCTAAGAAAGATCCTGCCTTAAGAGACTTCCTCTACCTCAGAAATACTGGTTATACTTAAAACGCTCACTACAAAGACCACAGCCTTCACTGCAACATAAACAAGCCACTTTTTATGGACAGGTTCTTGACACAAAAACCTTCAACTTCTGTAAAAAGCTCCTGTCATTATCAAACTATGTAGTTAAGCAACACGATGGCTGGATGGATAGCCATAAATGTAATCCTTGGGTAAGTAGCATAGCCTTTATCAAACCAGATGGAAAATCCACATACTAACCTTTCCCAGCTGGATGGCTAAGATCTAATATTGGTTAATCAAGTCTAGTTGCCCAAAAAGAGGGGCATGTTTAAGTAAGAATTCCATTTGCAAAATTATATTCAGTATACATATTAAATCTCTCTCTCTTACACACACACACACACACACACACACACACACACACACACACACACACACACACACACACAAGCCCCTACTTGTAAAATAGGCAACCTCAGTAATCACATGACACCCACTCACTGAATGAAATTGTCTGGAAGTCAAAATATCTTAAAAAAAAAATCATAATAGAGATGGATTCATCCATGTAATTTCCCACCACCAAAAGGGCCATCAATAAATCAACAAACAACTGCTCGGCAAAAAGTAAATCAATAAGAAAACCATAAACTATAATGCTACATACTGGTGCAAACATATAACTTGTGTCAATCCCCAGGTTAATCCATACCAAAAGATTGTTTCAGAGCTTCAGCTATGTACAAACAGCTTTCTCCTAAAAACTTAACTCATTGATATTTGCCTTGCTGTAATTATAACTGTAAAAAATGTTTTTAAGTTTATTCTGTACCTCAATGATTCTCACTGTTACGAGATGTAATCTCTGCCATATTGTATGAGTACTACATCCATAATTTGCTGTCTCTCTCTCTCATGTATTACATTATATTGTTTTGTGTTATTTTTGGAGCTTTTCTCCCCGGGCCTCCGCTGAAAATGGACCTGTGTCCAGTCGGACTTTCCCAGTAAACAAATGTAAAATAAAATAAAATAAATAAAAATAAACTTCCCTCCAATCTAAAGCCATTTGACATTCAGACATT
The DNA here is from genome assembly GCF_019279795.1 of Protopterus annectens. Lineage (NCBI taxonomy): Eukaryota > Metazoa > Chordata > Ceratodontiformes > Protopteridae > Protopterus > Protopterus annectens. The sequence continues at coordinate 631,192,743 of NC_056751.1, forward strand.
TTAATTTGTGCAGAAGTTACTCACAGACTGACAGTTTACTGAGCTGTAATGCTGACCTTTGCTTTTGAAAAAAACGAATTCCCAGACTATGTCAATAGCTCAAAGTGTAGAGAGGATTATTTATTTGTTATATATTTATTTATTTTTGGAAAACATCTTTAAAACTGTTAAATTGATTACACACCCAGAAACATAAAAAGTTATTGTGATTATGTAAACCACAGACTCCTGCAAGAAATCAAACTGACATTAGCACTCTGTGCTTATGTCCGAGCAGATGAATCATACCTGTCAATTCCAAAAGAAGTAAAGTAGCTTAATAAGAAGTTTATTTGCAAGGTCACATGGTAGTTTATATTGGAAATAAGCAGATATTAAAAAGGCTCTCTTTTTCATAATTATGCCGAAAAGTCTTCCAAGGTAAATACAACTTTTGATTTAGTATGGAACCATACCTCTCAACCTTAGAGCAAGAAATCTGGACAAAGCGAAAAATAAAAGTGGGACACAGGCCCAAAAATAGTTATGCATTACAGACACCATTGAAACAACTGTAGCTACAAACATTATACATCACTTATAATCTTTCCATCCCATTATTGTCAGTTAAACATTATATGGCTCATTCAGTCCTGCCTTCTTTTGCATCAAAGAAAACCATGCTTTGAAATGACAAATGCATTAAAAATAATAAATAAAACACATTGCATCAACATCCTGCAACTTCCTACCTGCTAGCAACCTCAGAGCTTTCACTGAAACTAGGGCTGTTTGTTTCCCCAGAATGACAGCTCTCCCTAATTAAGTCTAATGGTATACAATCTACCAGTATCTGGACTACCTGAAATAAATTGAATTATGGCCTGTAAATTGAAAGTACTCTTTGTTTAATTAAACTATATTTCTAAGCCCACTTGCTATATTTTTTCAGTAACATCCCAATATCCATTTCCAAGTCACTTTACAAGACATTGGCAGTGGTAGACTTGGCATCCTTCAGAACCCCACAGGCCCACGCTAATACATTGTCCATTAAATGTAAATATCCATCCACTGTAAATGGCAAGAAGCTATGTCTTAAAAAATCTACTTCTGGCATGCGTACCCAAGTATTAGGTTTTGAAACAAAGAAACATATTCTCCACAGTCTGTAAGTCTCTGTCTTTAATAATCATCTACTGTTGCAGCACTCCCAACACATAAGCACACACATACACACTAAAATCCCCAACATTTAAAAAAATGACATTGTGTCCACTTGATTTGCCAGTATTGATGATCCGCCAAAGCTATGCTTACTGTTGTCCAATCTACCACTGATTAGAACCCACCAATGAAAAAACAGTACTAGGTGCTTTTTTGTTTGTCTGAAAAAACAATACAACTTTATATGCTACAGTCCCACATAGTCAGTCCACTACTGACCCATTAACCCTAGGTTGCTGTCTCATTCTTACTCTGTGGAACTGCATTACCTAGGATGACTACTTTTATTTCCTAAGCAAAAGACACAAATTGGAAGATGAGGCAAAAATATAGACATTATTTGAAAATCCATACAGTTAAGAGGTATGAGTTCATGTTCAATACAACACTCTCCCTGTCAGGAAAGCCGCAATTTAATGAAAGTGTACTCTTAATGAATGATATATTTGTGAGCTAACTTGTTTGTGTTCAGTAGGTAGACTAATCATTGTTAGCCTCTTTGTGCATGCGTCTCTCTCTGTCATGCACACATATACACACATACACACACACACACACACACACACACACTCTTCTTCTACTTTCACACACAGAATTCTGCTTTCATGCATGCACTCACTCACTCCATACTTGCCTATTAACACAGGTAATTGCTGTCCCTTTCAAAGGCAACAGCAGCAAATCCATACATGAGTCCCTCTTCAGCGAGAACACACACACTGATTGTTCGGCGCAAAATAATGGCATAAACACACTGACCCTTTTTTGGCTCAAAAACAAAACTAGAAGGGTGCTTTGGTGCATGCGCACACTGACATTAGCATTACAGGTCACGGGAGCGAAAAACACAAAACAAAAAAAGTGTTTTGGGGCATGCATACATCGATGTTGCAGTTAGAGGTTGAGGGCCACATGGAAGAGCTTTGAGGGCTGCATGCGGCCCGCTGGCCACAGGTTGAACATGTCTAAATAGTTTTTTTGGCACCAATACACCCATCAAATTTAAAGACATACAAACTTAAAAACATACAGACTATATTACAAGCACATAACAAATACTTGCAATAATTGTTATAATTAATAAATATGTAACTAATTAATACAATATTATCAAAATATGATATAATAAATAATAATAATGTCACTAAAACAATGCTACAATAAAATATTATATACATATCATTTCAAGGCCAAAAGTGGCTTAATAGATATGGAATCATTCAAGCCAGGTGGAGTAGAAGCATCTGTAAATATTTGCCACCAAAGTTCTTTATATGATAGTATTCCCTTAAAATCTCCCCCTCTTTAATCGATTGGCACACTATCAACTATAGCAAAGTTAAAAAAATTACTATCACCATATTCTTTTATGTGTCTATATAAGGCATTCTTTTCATCTTTTTTCCTAATGCTATAAAGATGGGAATAAATACGTCTGTTGAATTTCCTTTCGGTCTTGCCTATATAAAACCCAGGGCAGGTCATACATATAGCTATATATATATATATGACCATTTTAGTTTGACAGTTTCCTCTATAGAACTTAATTTTAGTGTGATTGAAATTATCTAAAATTAAATTATCCCCCTGGAATATAGTATAACATTGATTACAAGTACCACATTTAGATCTATTCTTGTTATTAAAAGTCTTACAAATGAAACGCTCTCTAAAATGTGTTTAATATTATTTCCTATTTTGTTAACAAATTGAGGACCTCTTCCTAACACAGAAGCGATGTCCTGATCTACCAATATAATATTCCAATTATCAGTCAGGATTTTCTTAACCTTGCCAGTGTGTGGACCGTATTCCAAAATACATGTTCTATCAAAGGAACTAATATTTAAAATTTTTCCACTGGCGCCACTACTTTCGACAATCCTATTATTTCCGTTATTATATCTTTCACCCAGTAGTGGTGAGTATTTTTCCCCCCACTCACTAATTACATACTCACTAACTTTAAACATAGCTTTGACATCATATCCTCTCTCCTTAAATAAGGAAGCAATATATAGCACTTCATCCAACATGTCCTCATAATCTGATGTCATCCTGACTGCTCTTATAAGTTGTCCCTTATAAATATTCATAAATTGTCTCTTAGGGTGATTGCTGGTGTATTCAAGATAATTGTTGGAGAACGTGTTTTTCCTGTATATCCGAGATTTAAATGTATTGTCCACCCTGGAAACAAACATATCTAAATAGGTAAGACCATTGTTATTTTTTGAAAAAGTAAATTTCAAATATTTATTACTCCTGTTAATATATTCCAAAAATTGGTCTAACAAATTATCTCCGCCATCCCAAATCATATATATGTCGTCCAGATGTCTGGAGTAATATCTGATGTGTTTCATATATATACTAGTAAATACCTGAGTCTCTTCCCAATCTAGCAGAACCAGGTTGGCGTATATGGGAGCACAAGCAGCTCCCATAGCTACGCCCCTGGTTTGACTAAAATAATCCCCTTCAAAAAATATATAATTATGATCCAAAACCAGGGACATCATATCCAGAAGAAGACATGTGGTATCCCATTGTATATCTGCATATTTCCTAATACTACTGACGAAGGCCTCTAATCCCTCTTCCTTGGGGATACAGGAAAACAAGTCTATAACATCTATGGTGACTACCTGAATATCATTCTTAGATAAATAAACAGGATAGCTTTTTAAAAATTCCCAAGAATCTTTAGCTATATGTGATATTTTTTCATAAACATGCTTGAGATATGTATCAATCACTGATCCCATAGGAAATGTCTTAGACCTGCTGCCTGATATTATTGGTCTAAAAGGGGGGTCGTCCTTTGCTTTATGAATCTTGGGAATACCCACTATAGTGGCTAATGTGGGGTATTCTACTTTGATAAATTTATATATATCCTCAGTAATCCTATTGTCAATTAAGAATTCTTCTATACACATATCTATTTTTCTATAGCCAATATTAATTTCATTAAGTCAGACATTTACATAATTACCTGAAGTGTAAAGAAGATCATGTATTTTAGAAGTATACACTAAACTGTCATATATAACTATACCCCCCCTTTATCGGGTTTCATAACCCTAGGAATGTTCTTAGTGTTGACCATGCTTTAGAAGAAATAGTTGGTAAAGCACCCATTTTTGTCTATAAAATGGGAATTAATATGAAGACTATCTTTGAAAGACATAAAAGGGTGGAATGTATGAATAGTCAATATACAGGAACATGTAAATGTGGAAGTTGCAGCTATTGCCACGCAATATTAGAAATGGAAACAATTAAATTAGAGAATATTAATAGGACTTGTATTGAAATTAGTCGAGAGAATTGTAATACCCATCATATAATATATATTGCAATATGTACTGGCTGTAATAGTTTCTATATAGGAAAAACAGAACGAATGTTTAAGAAAAGAATCTATGACCACCTCTATGCTATAAAGAAAAAAGATAGTACAAATGCATTGTATAGGCATGTGGCTGACATGGATAACAGCCACAAGTTTAAATTTGCCATATTAGAACAAGTCAAAGTGGATAATAGAGGTGGTAACATTAAAGCTATCTTACTGGGGAAGGAAGTTAGATGGCAAATATTTACAGATGCTGCTACTCCGCCTGGCTTAAATGAATATATTAATATTAAGCCTTTATTACTATAAAACTATAGTGGTTTGAATGGAATGACATACTATATATTGATGCAATTGAATTTTAAGGGTTTTTATTATATATACATATTTATATATACATGTATTTATGAATTTATAATGTATAGATCTACATTATGGCAAGAGACGTAATAGGATGTAGACCTTTATGTTTTAATTAATATTTATAAATTTACTATTTTTTTAACATTTTAATATGTTAGCATTAATATATTAATGAAAATATGTATGGATTAAATTTTTTGTATCCCCTTAGAGAGTTATTAGTTCCCCTATGAATATATGAATATATTTATGAGCATAGACAGTTTTTTAGTAATTTATTAATATTTTATAACTGCTGGTACACATCAATATTTATTATGACTTAGTATTAAACATGTTATTATGGTGTATGAGAGATAGTTATTAGAATTAGAAGTTATAGTTGATAAGTATACAAAATCTAGTAGCATGTAGTACTGTTATTGTAACGTTTTTAATTTTATTTTCATTATTAATAGTGTTGTTATTTATGTACAGAGTTGGTATATGTTTCTTTAAATTTTTAAATGAGTCTGAATTTTTGGTGCCATAAAACTGATAAATTAGCTTAAGAGATCTGTGTTGTTGATTCTGATGAAATCCACATTTTAGGTGGAAGAAAGCGCTAAATCCGTTATCATGTTATATTTGTTTGTACTTGCCCGTTTCTTTTGGAATAAATCGCAGGCTGTATTATAGCTTTGTGCGGCTGCATTCTTTAGATATATTTTTTAGTGTTGGACTTTATTTCTTCGTTGATGTTTTTAAGTTTGTATGTCTTTAAATTTGATGGGTGTATTGGCGCCAAAAAAGCTATTTAAATGATTATTAGGTTCACCTTCAGTGTTCTGATGAAGCTTGTTGTAGTACAAGTGAAAGCACTTAACACAACTTTTGGATTTACTTTAACTGTTGGATCTATTAAAACATTTTTATCTATACAACTTTTGGATTTATTCATATTTTTGGACTTATTTTAACGTTATTCAAATGGTCTTATCTTGCTGGCGCAGCTGGTTCGATTTGAGCAGTTGTGTGGGTTATCCTCCTTGTATATATGGAGTCCCCAGTTATAACTTCCTGGGTCCTGTCTGTGAGCCAGTTGGCTATCCACTAGGTGACATACAGGTTTGTACCTAATGTCTTGAGTTTGTCAATAATGCCCGAGTGGTGTATTGTGTCAAATGCCTTGGCCAGGTCAAGGTAGGCAGTGTGAATGATTTTACCCTCATGCATTGCTTTGGTGCCCTTCTCAAGGAAGTCCACCAGGTTGAGTAGGCATGATCTGCCCTTGACAAAACCAAACTGGGTTTGGTCCAGTGTCTGGAGGTTTACTATATCTCTGTTGATCTCCACGATAATTCTTTCCATGACTTTACATATAAGAGTAGTGAGACTTATGGGTCTGTAGTTTCCAGGGTCTGTAGATGGCCCAACTTTGCACATAGGGATGATTGTTGCCTTTCTCTATTCATGAGGTACAAAACCTGTTTGGAGGCTACAGTTAAATAGTAATCCCAGAGGCTCTGATAGGTCACATTTCATGCTATTTAGAAGGCATCCTGGGATATTGTCTGGGCCCATTGATGCAGTGTTCTTGGTGTTAGAGAGCATTATGGACCTGTTCCCTAGTAATAGTAGGGGGAGTTATATTTGATGATATTTTCTGAGAGAAGGTTGAGGAGGAGAGAGGGGTAAAGTTGCAGATGAATTTATCAGTCAGGAGGTTTGCTATGTCTACTGGTTCAGTATAGGTGGCTCCATTTACAATGAGCACTGCACACAACTGTGTATTGCCTTTGAGGTTGCGGACATATATAAAGAATGCTTTGTGGTTATCCTTAGCCTGAGAGGCCAAACGTACCTCAAATTTGGCTTTGGTAGACTTTATTTTCCCTCTGAGGTGTTTGTTTAGTTTGATGACAGTGCTTTTATCCTGCTGGGTGCTGCACCTCCTTATTTCTGCCATGATTTTCTTCCTCCTGTTAGACAGTCTATTGATTTTGTGATGATAAGGGGAGGGAGTTGTCTAGCAAAATTAAGCTACCACACTTTTTAGCTTTTTAGTTTGAGCCTATTTTTAGCACACCAAGAGTTTGCTAGAGAGAGTCACAGAGTGACTTTACAACAACCCCTAGTTTGCAGTCATCTGCAAATTTTGTTAGCCAGTGATCTTGGCTTTCTGCTTAGAGATCTGCAAAGTTAATATCAAAAAGAAATAGAGGCTCCAACACCAAGCTCTAATGGACACAGTTGGTCACTTTCATACCTTGTAATGAGGTACTTGCAACTTGCACTGTGTGGATTCCGTTTTTCAACCAGTTTGCTATTTATCTTACCATGTATGGGTTAATTTTTAAATTATCTTTTGTATGATGCCAGCAATGCGGAGTGGTGTCAGATGCCTTGACCGAGTCAAGACAGGCTGTGTGCATTGCATGGTCACAATCTACAGCCTCCAACTCATTCAAAGAAGTCTAACAGATTAATAGATAGGATCTACCTTTCACAAAGCCAAATTGTTCGTGGTCAAGTTTTATAAGATTTTTGATATTGTAGTTCATGTCAGTTATAATAAATGTCATGGATTTGCAGATGAGGTTTGTAAGGCTGACAGGTTGATAATTACCTGAGTTAGTTGCAAAGCCACCCTATGGAAGGACATTTCCTCTCATTAGGAATGAAACTAGTAGCTGAAGTTATGTTAAACAGTTTGAGGAGTGTGTCTTCAAAGGCATGTTTAACACACTTAAATTAAGCAGCCAGTTATATTGTTAGGTCCTATCAGGGAAATTTTTTTGATCTTGATTAACATTTTTTCTAAATTATCTTTAGCAATAGTTATGGGTGTAAGGGATTTGGGTATTTCTGGGCTTTGAATAGAAGTCTCTAGAGTGAATGGGTGTGTAGTAATCGAAGGTGCTGCACTTTTGGTACAAATAATATCTGGTAGACAAGTATAAGCTGGAGGAGTTACCTCTCTGAGTGGATGGAAGGAAAACTTTAGGAAGTGGTTTAACTACCACTTCTTTCCATCTTCCAAAAAAATTCCAAGGGTTACGGATTGGTTGACTAAATGGGAAATTGGCCTAGTTATAAAATCAGGTTCTAGCTCAGAAAATCAAACATATACAGCTAAGAAAATCCTCTGCTCAAAGGCCAAACACTTGCTACTACCTACCAAATGTCATACTACAGCTAGCAATGCCCTTTAGTCTAATCATGTTGTAAGCTATGGGATTCATACTACAGCTAGCAATGCCCTTTAGTCTAATCATGTTGTAAGCTATGGGATTCATACTACAGCTAGCAATGCCCTTTAGTCTAATCATGTTGTAAGCTATGGGATTCATACTACAGCTAGCAATGCTCTTTAGTCTAATCATGTTGTAAGCTAAGGGATTCATACTACAGCTAGCAATGCCCTTTAGTCTAATCATGTTGTAAGCTATGGGATTCATACTACAGCTAGCAATGCCCTTTAGTCTAATCATGTTGTAAGCTATGGGATTCATACTACAACTAGCAATGCCCTTTAGTCTAATCATGTTGTAAGCTATGAGATTCATACTACAGCTAGCAATGCCCTTTAGTCTAATCATGTTGTAAGCTATGGGATTCATACTACAACTAGCAATGCCCTTTAGTCTAATCATGTTGTAAGCTATGGGATTCATACTACAGCTAGCAATGCCCTTTAGTCTAATCATGTTGTAAGCTATGGGATTCATACTACAGCTAGCAATGCCTTTAGTCTAATCATGTTGCAAGCTATGGGATTCATACTACAGCTAGCAATGCCCTTTAGTCTAATCATGTTGCTAAGCTATGGGATTCATACTACAGCTAGCAATGCCCTTTAGTCTAATCATGTTGTAAGCTATGGGATTCATACTACAGCTAGCAATGCCCTTTAGTCTAATCATGTTGTAAGCTATGGGATTCATACTACAGCTAGCAATGCCCTTTAGTCTAATCATGTTGTAAGCTATGGGATTCATACTACAGCTAGCAATGCCCTTTAGTCTAATCATGTTGTAAGCTATGGGATTCATACTACAGCTAGCAATGCCCTTTAATCTAATAATGTTGCTAAGCTATGGGATTCATACTACAGCTAGCAATGCCCTTTAGTCTAATCATGTTGTAAGCTATGGGATTCATACTACAGCTAGCAATGCCCTTTAGTCTAATCATGTTGTAAGCTATGGGATTCATACTACAGCTAGCAATGCCCTTTAGTCTAATCATGTTGTAAGCTATGGGATTCATACTACAGCTAGCAATGCCCTTTAGTCTAATCATGTTGTAAGCTATGGGATTCATACTACAGCTAGCAATGCCCTTTAGTCTAATCATGTTGTAAGCTATGGGATTCATACTACAACTAGCAATGCCCTTTAGTCTAATCATGTTGTAAGCTATGGGATTCATACTACAGCTAGCAATGCCCTTTAGTCTAATCATGTTGTAAGCTATGAGATTCATACTACAGCTAGCAATGCCCTTTAGTCTAATCATGTTGTAAGCTACGGGATAAAATCTTTTCATTTAGGCTGATAGCATTTAACTATTCAAATGTTATCTCCAACTCCATTTCAAGTAATTCAAGCTCTGTACTTCCTCATTTGCCACTGGTTAGCCTCTCAAATTCATGCCTAGTATGACATTTCTCACCTAATCACCCTATCTTATATCTATTTGTCTTCTTTTTTCTCAAATAGGTTCATAGGTTCTTAGTTACGTACTAGACTAACAGCTCTTGTGGGCCATTTTAAGTCTAGCCAGTTTCCTTCAAATGTGAGAATCAAACCCTGTGCCTTGTGTCTAAGAGGTAAACTCCTTAACCATTACACTAAACCCCAATCCTAAACCATTACACTAACCCCAATCCTACAGATGTATCCTAACCTAACTGCATTACTAAATGACCATCAGTTCCAAAATACCATATCCATAAGATAGTTTTATTTCCAGGATTTCAAAAGTTTTAGGTACTTGTCCAAAATCCTTGTAATTTGTAGTTGCTATTTTAAATTTACAAATAACTGCAGATATGAGCTATCTTCAGTCAGTCTGACCATTTGTTTATCTGTTACACTTGGTTTATGCTACTGTCATACACTTATCTTACTATTATATTATACACTAACTAAATTGTCTTTCTAACATTTCTCCCCAGGCTTCCATTGAAAAGGTGCTTTTGCCCAATTAGACTTTCCTGATAGGTAAATGCAATAAATGAATAAAATAAACAGTTTAAGTTTCTATGGTTTATTATGATCTTGGTAGTTTTTCACGTGCAGGTAATTTGCCCAAAAGGCCATGGGTTTCTTCTCTAGTAATGAAATAAGGATCTAGTAAGCAAATAATGCTGATCCGGTGTTTATAGGTAGCTACTAAGAATGCAGTCCAGGAGACCATTAAGGAGCCTAGTCCAGTTTAACAATTTGCCCAGCGCAGTATCTGTTTAAGTGACTTGCTCAGAGTAACACAGTAAGCAAATGGCTGCTAAGAGAATCGAACAGTGAACTGAAAAAAGCAGGTCATTAACAGCACATAACAATAATCCTGTGCACTAATTTTGGTGAAGCTGAGGCATGTCTGAGAGGAAAGAAGTACTTTGTGGAATATAGTATTGAAAATGCATTTTTAAACTTTCATAGCAATGAATTTCAGATGTTTGAATCAGTTTCTTTCCTTTTCCAGGAGACTACATAACATTACCGTGAGACTAGATCCACTTGATATCCTTTGGGAGCTGGACTTCCTTAACAGTAATCTTGGGAGGATCACTGAGGGAAATAATCCCACATTGCAAATAGTAGTACCAGTGACACAAAGTCACACTCCACATTATTCAGTTATACATGTGAGTTCCTTTTCAATGAAGTCTGAATGATCCAATCTGAGCCATCAAATGGATGACTGTCAACTTGTCCCAAGTATTCAAAGTCTGAGTTAAGACAGATTACTTAGGGAGGATTCGGGATTTTTGCCCCATGTAAAATAATATGTTGATTATCATATATCTGATTATTCAGACTGGATCAGTTGGGTGTTGTTGAAGGTGACTTGATTTCATAAACCATGTCTAGTTCTACCACTCTACAATACCAAAGATAGAAGGAAAAGATTTTTTAACTTTTTAGTCCTGTCTTATGTTCCCAGTCTTTCCTGTGTCCAGAATTACTTGCAATAGTTCCACTCTTTGTTTTAAGAAAAGAGCCATTGCATATTTTCTTATTTCATATTTGATAGATGCTGAGAATAAGTGGGTGGAAACATTAAACAAAGGAGGTTTCAACATTGTGTTCTGCAAAACACTTGGGGGGCACATTAGTAAATGCAGTATTACTATTTCTTTAGTTATTCACATTTATTTATGGGGGAAGTCCAAATGGATTGAAGCTCCTTTGCCAAATGGATTGAAGCCCCTTTTCAGCAGAGGCCTGGGGAGAAAAGCTCCAAAGTAAATGTCAAAGAATTTCTGTAAGTACAATAATATAACTGCAATATGATTAATGTAAATACAAAAGAAAGTAATCATTCAAATATACAGTCCAAGGTGTTCACGATAAAATGTTATTGTCCCAGGTTAATTCTAAAAGCCCCCAGATGATAGGATCATAGACAATACTATAGTACTTCTGGACACAGAAAAAGGATCACTGCATTCTACAGGATTTACAAACTTTTTGTAGCTGTGCAGGATACTTCTGATAGAGTTTTGTAATAATATTAATATGTGCAGAAGCTTTTTTAGAGTAGCAGAATACCTCTAAGCCAGTTTAGTGCAAATGTTATAACAATAAAGAATTCTAATGAGATTCAGACAGTATTTAATGGTAAGATGGTAAGGTGAGGTTAACAGGTTGGAGAGATAGTAGAGGATGTAGAGTGTAAAGGTGGGAAGTAAGCCCAGTGGTCGGTTAATGAAGTGTACGGAATAAGTCATGATTATGTATTAAAAAGTGAGACCATATGACAAAACTGAGAAATGAGTATCAGTGGGGAATATCAACAATTAATTAGGGCTGATTTTGTGAGGATGAGTAGGAGCAGGTTCCATTTATTTATGAAGGATATTTTAAGGGAGGATTTGAAGAAATGTGAATTATAGTGATAATGGCATTGGAGCTCCAGTGCTTAGCAACATAGTGAGACTAGAGAGTATCATTGTGTGAGTTGTTGGAGGAAATAACTGTGAGAACATTTTCAGAGTATCTCAGTGTTGTGCATCAAGTAGCACAGAAACAGTAAAAGAGGCAAAGGTCAAGGCAGCTTCAGAAAACAGTGATCAGAGCAGAGTGGATAACTTCAGGGTGAGGTAGGATAGCGTTACACAGAAAAACCCAGGCTTGGGACCATAACAACATGACAATCAAGAACTAGAGGGGCATAGCACAAGAGATGTTGCTGGCCAGAGAGCAAAATGTCAATTTGCTCAGCTCTGGAAGGAAAATGAAAACAATATATGAATATCAATGATAACAAAACTAGAAAAGTGAACCAAAGGTAACAAAAAAATGGAAGCCAGTATGGTTGAAAAGCAAAATAAGTTAAGTGATAAGAATGAAGCAAAAGGTATTCAAAAAGGAAGAGGTAGAAAGGAAGTCAGGAAAGCAAAGACAAGTATAATAAGGGAGATTGCAGAAGTTATTCACAGGGGAGTGAATGTTTCTTTAGGTCACATACTGAGCTAGAAGAAAGGAAAAAGTAGAGACTGAAATGAGGTTAATGAAGACTGTAAGAGATGTAACATGTGACGAGGACACATGGGAGTCCTCAGCGAATTGTAGGCTACCATCTACTCCATAGAAAAAGAAAGCGGCTACAAGTTTGACCAGGGCCAAGAGTGGGATGGTGAGGAGTGTAATGGTGAAAACAATGCAGCTTGTGACATGGAAAGGGAATGTCAATAAAAAAAGAAAAGGTCAAGGTGCCAGAATCCATCATGAGACCTCCCAGTATACTGAAAATGTCTCAGCAACTATCCTGGTGAATTCGGTGATGGAGGAATTCAAATTGGTTGTGGGATCCCTATGGACTGGGAAAAGGCTATGGGTGTATTCTTCACAAGTAAAGGAGCAGGAACAGCCAAGAAAACTACAAACTATTTAGCCACTAATGGAGAAAATACTGAGCAGGAGACTGATGGCACACCAGGAGAAATTCAGTTCCAAGATATTAATCAGCACAGGTACACACTGAAAATGTCTTACAAGTTATAATTGGACTTGAAGATGGAGAGGACCAATGAGGTTATTTTCGTTTACAAGACCTTTTACTTAGTACTGTCGAGAAAACTACTAAGTGAATACATTCTAAGCCCTAACAGTGAACAACAGACTAATAAAGTGGATGGGAAGGTGGTTCAGAGTGAATCTGCATTATGAAGTGGTGAGACTGACTTTTCTTGAGGACAGTGGTGAGACACAGGATTTTGTGCTTTAACTCATGGTCTTTGATGTCCTTGTTTTAGCTATGACAATAGCCATTGAAAGCAGGGTTACTGTCTTTGTGAATGACACCAGAACAGAAGTAGATGTTAGGGATGGAGAGGAAGACCTGGAAGAGGCTCTGAAATGGCTGATGGGATAGACAAAAAAGAGGCAGCTGAGGTGTGATACAAATAAATGTAATGTGCTGAATTTTGGGAATGATATTTCTTTCTTTACAAATTTATTGCAATTTTTTGCAAGGATGTTCCATATGGGTAGATAAGCTGCCCCTTTTCAGGGAAGGCCTGGGTAGAAAAGCTTCACAATAAAACAAGCAAACAACAAAACAATAGTTAATACATTTTAGACAATAAGCATAAATACATTTTAGGTCAATATAAGGTAGTCATAGTTTGATAAAAAAATTTTACAGCTGATGTGGAAATAGTACAAAACTGTCTTAGTGTTACATTTGAGGACAAGAAAATGAAAACAGATTATTTATGACTGACATATAATGCAATTTTTTACAGAACTCTATGGCAGAACATTTTTGTAAATCTTGAGTTTGTCAATAAGCATCAGAGGTTCTTTGAAGTACAAAGAGCAGTGCAACAGACTGTGATTATACCTGGACGAATATGAAAGTCATTTAGTGAATAGAAAGGCTATACAGAAATTAGAGGGACCCAGAAAAGAAGCTGAGAGAGAGACAGGCAGCATTTAGCTTATCCCAGTAGACATGCAAGAGTTATAGCTAAGTATTTTAGTTGACCGTTTAAGTGTAGTTTGAAAGACTTATTGTTTTCTAATCTTCCTAGAGAAAGAGGTATGGAATTCCAGATTTGAGAGGGAGAAGAGGAGTAACAGGAGCGTTCAGCAGTATTGTTTGATTTATTTACAGTAAGCACCATTTCATCAGAAGAGAGCAGTAATTTTTTGGGACTCTAAGAGTTGGAGAATAATGTTTAGACTTGGGTATTTTTCTGGGTCATATATGAGCTTAAGTGCCATGACAAGCTATGAGCAGGTTAAATAGGGCCGTAATTCCAGCTACTGACATTGCTCAAGTGCGATGCAGTGATGTGTCTTATAATGATAGGTTGACAGCACATTTTATTATAGCACTGGTCAAGTAAGAAGAATTGACTGGCTTGTAAATTGATGGGTACGGAGGCTGCATACAGAACAGTGGGGAAGAGAAAAGATGAGGCAATGCTTATCCTGCCTACTCTTTTGGGTAGGGTTTGGCTCTAGAGAGAGGACTCCCAGGTTTTGGTGGATTTTCTTTACAGTCTGTTTTATGTGCTGGTAGAATTTTAGGTTTTCATCAATAGTGACCCTTAGCAGCTTGGCATGGGTTACCATTTTTATGTTGGTATTTTGTGATGATAGAATTGAGAAGAATTTTGTTGGTCAGATAGTTGCTTAGGGATGAATAACATAACTTTGGATTTGTGTGGGGGGTGTTAGAAGAAGGTGTGAGCCACTTAGCCAAGTCACAATCTGTGAGAGAGTTTCTTTGGTATACTGATGTAGTTTAATCATGTTTTTGGCAGAGCAGATGATTTTGGAATTGTCCATATATTGGATGATGGTTGCAGGTCATTAATGAATATAATAAAAAGTAGTGGACCTAATATAGAATCTTGAAGGACTCCCACTGTTACTGGAGGAAAGGAAGATATGTTGTCTTACCACTTTACAGCTTTTGGCTGTTTAGTAACTGTTAAACTATGACAGTGAAACTTTATAAAAACCTAGAGAAGACATCTGACATAGTAATTTTTGCTGTGACAGTGCTGAAGGCTTTGGAGAGCTCAAAGAATATGGAACAGAAAAAGTCATTGCTGTTTCTGCTTTGATTTACTGCTGTAACAAAGCTTAATAGTGCAGTGGAGGTGCTGTGATGTGGACAGAAACCATAATGTGTAGGGTTTTCCTTATCTATCATTTGCTAATCAACATTCATGTTTCCTAATATTATGGTTTATTGTGAGATATTGGTTGATGTCCAGGAGAAAAACTCTTCAGCAGTGTTTATGTTAGGGAGTATGCAGACACCTATCATGCCTAGGTTCTTGTGGGTGTTGATTTAGAGAGAAGATATAAATATTTCAGCATTATGTTACAAGGGAGGGTTTAATGGGTGTAGGGAAATACTTAAGTTATTTTTGTAGATGATGGCCCACCTCCTTTTTTATTAGTCCTGTCTAGCCTTAGAATGTTGTATCCAGATGGTAAGATGTCATTATCTTTTATATCTTTTGTGAGTCAGGATTCAGTGATGACTAGTATTTCTGGATTGTAATATGCTAGCCAGGCATGTAATTTGGCAATTTGTTACACATACTTCTGAGGTTACTTGAATAGAGGTGAAGGCCAGACAGCTGTTTTAGCGGTAGTTGTTTAGCAGGGTTATGTTGGAGTTTAGTGCAATTTCTGTATTTAGAATAGTTATTTGGGCCTAGATTAGGATAGATATCTCTACAAGATGTTATATATAGTAAAAAGAAGGTGTAAGAGTAGCATTGCTTGCATTTCAGCCTGGGTTTGACACCTAGTTTGGGCAGGGAAGAGTTATACTATATATGTACTATAGGTACCTGTTCTTAAAAAGGTCAATATTTGATGTGTTGCAAAGAGAGGGTGCTATAGTGAAGTTGTAGTGGGTGTTAATTAGGCGTGAAGGAGCAGTATGTCTACTGAGATAGCTAATGGATAGGCAATACTGGTAGAATGTAAGTTGGGCTAAGTATATGAGAGGAAAAAGTATGAGTAAAAGAGGGAAGAGCATACCAGAGAGAGGAGTGTTGTAGGTGAGTAGTAAGAGAAGATGGTTAGAGTTAGTGTTTGTAAGTAGCTAATGAGTAACAGATTAGCAACGGAAGGGGGTGTATGGCTAATCTGTTGTCTAGAGCGGCAAATCAAGTAGGAGGGCAAAACAGTATAAAACAGTAGAAAGGGACAGGGCAAGTGAACAGACAGTAGGAAATCAGCAGGTGAAAAATATAGAGGTGGATATAAAGTGAGATGGGAGTGGAGTATTTCAGAAGAGTCTTAGTATGGAGCTGGTGTACTGAGTTTTGGAGGGAGTATGGAGTAATGGGATTGGTTGATAGATACTATTGTCTAGTAGAAGAACATGAGCTGGGGACAATACCTCTCAAGGCAGCTGAACAGGAATATGAACATGGTCTCCCACTCATTGCTTCTTCTTTTTAAAATAATATACTGCTTTACATACCACCTCAAACAGCATTTGACACTTTATTACCCTATTCCCTAAAAGGCAACACTACTATTCACACTTATAAAAATTAAATGTATGCCCATACCACAAAGAGCTTCCCTCCTTCTAAGTATTCCTGTTATACAAACTGGTATGGGAAGAAAGCTTCCTCTTCTTTGCTCAGAAAATTCCAGAAATAGCTCTGCATCCCAATAATCTAATGTTCCTTTCTCAAACTAAACACCATTTGCTAACTCCACTATCCAGACTAAAATACACAGACCTTGCTTTTTATACTAGCCCACTAATTTTCAGAATCATACTAGAAGATATTGAATCATCACAATTGATCATTAATTTCTTAAAATGGCTGAAACATTTCCTGCTCAACCAATCTAAATGCAACTGCTTTAGAACCAGCATAATCACACAGTCGATTCCACAACACAGTCTGACAATGCTTCCTGCACTCTTTTGACAGTTTTTTTGAGATCCACTACTCATCATTACTCCCATGAATGAAGCTAATGCAGCAGCCACACATCTCGGCAAATGACAGATACAAGACAACTTTTCCTTCCACAACATCTTACACACCCCCACCCTCACCACCCTCCCATAACCAGCCAAGCTCACACCTTCCTCCTATCATGTTTGGTCTACTACAGACAATAGATGCAGCTTTGACAAATTTACTGTTAACCCTCATAAAGATCCTTCTAGTACATCACCCTTTCTACCTCCTTTTGTCTTTCCTCCTTAGATACAAAGAATTCTCCCCCTAAAAAACTTTTCTCATGCAGCTTTCAACTTCCTCCTCCTCCAAATCTCACCACATCTATATGCTCCTTTTACTGATTACATCCATAAATACTTCCTTTACTACCCTCATATTCCTGATGTACATATGTCAAAGTAAACTAATGCTACTAGTTTTTATAGTTTTTTGGAAGATTCATTATGTAGAACAAAACTAGTATCCCATTACTAGAGTTCATAGTATTCATAATGCAATATAAATGCCTTTACACATCTATGTACTCCTGCTGTAAGAAGTTTAGCAACTTGTCAGCCTTGCTTTAATTAATCCTAGAACAGCTTTTGCAGCTTTGATCACCACATACCCTTTTTTATCAGGTTGTAAACCCAGGCTGAGCCTGTAAATGGTCCACTTGGATCAGTGCTCTTCCCCAATCAACAAATGCTTAACTAACTAACTAACTAACTAACTAACTAACTAACTAACTAACTAACTAACTAACTAACTAAAATCCAGCAGACTAGTTAGCCAAACCTTCTCCTTCTTCTGGCTACAATAGGATGTCATGCCTTATCTCTGAGTATTATGCACTCTTTATACTTATTCTGTAAGATAGTATAGTGATTTCTGTGGGAATATCTCTGCAGGAACTGTCAGTCATTAGTTGTTAGGATATAATTATTTTTACCTTACTTACTTTAATAAAAGCTTACTTATTTTCATACGTAACAGTCTGTGGTGTTTATTTTTGCCTTAGTCTATGCTAATCTCTGCTAAGCACTAGTATTAGAATGTATGAGCTGCCATTTAGCAAATGTGCATTCTGATCACTGTATCTCTGTGGTTACAAAATAAATAAATGCAAACACAGAAAATATAAGCTTAATTTCCTAAAAACAGAATTGTAAATCTACTGATTAAGATGTAATTCCCCAATAACTTCAGCAAACTCCATGCCTAGCCTGTTACAGAATCTGCAGAATCCCATACTGAATATTTTGAGGCCGTAAGAATTCTTTTACGTAACTTTATGATGTTCTTACCTCATTAATCTATCCTCAGTCCTGCAGCATGTAGGTAGAAATGCTGACAGTGGAAAAAAGGAATGCTGTGCTCTGCATTCCATGGAAACTTCCAGGCTGAGATGACAGGACACAGTTTTAAACAATGTTATATGTGTCATGAAATGTATGGATTTTTAAAGTGACATAGCTGGAGGAAGGCCAAGAAAGTTCTTCCCATGAAAGGTCACAAATTGCTAGATGTCAAAGAATAAGAAGAATATGTGAAAATACACAGTTTCTTGCAAGGCCTGTACAAGCTCAATAAAGAAAGCTATTGAAACATTCAGTTGAAACATGGGCCACTGTTGTGCAGAATTAAATAGTTTTACAATTAATTCAGAGTAAACTTACATTTAGAATTTTCCCATCCTTCAGAATGTGTTATTTTGACTTATTCTACTGTCAAGAAACTGTAACCAAAGGCAAATGAAAATTTAGCAGTATCGGTGGTGCAACAGCTAGCACACTTGCCTTTGGTGTAGAAGGCCATGGTTCTATTCTCATATTAAGTAGATGGATTGCTGACACTACAGTGGAGTATAAGAGGAGTGCTACACTCTGGAGTGTATTATCCTTTAGATGAGATGTTAAACCAAGGTCCCATGCGCTTAAGTTGATGATAGCTCAGGTGGATGTAAAATATTCCATATCACCTATCAAAAAGAGTAGAGAAAGATCCTTGATGCTCTGGCCAAATTTCCCCTAGTAGTATAAATATCACCTCCCCTGAAAAGAGTAAACAAAGATAAACTAAAACATTTTCTACTCCAATATATTTCCTACATTGTAATTTTGAAAGACAAGAGCCAAATTGTAGATTTTAATCTAGCTAGCTCATTAGAGCATAAGGAAGCAGCCCAGACTGTTGCGTGACACACAAGTTTGATTAGTGAACACAATCTATGAACAGTAGTTGGGAGGGTAGGAATGATTGGTACTTTTGCTGGTTTACCTATCCTGAGGGGAGGGTAAGAGGTTTACTTGGGGTTGTGTTTGTGTCCCACACTGCAGGCCATGGGCTTCAGCACTCCTAAATGCATTGTGTACTGGCAGAATACCTATGGACTCAGAATCACACTGATACCACTGCATGTTGGGAGTGTAGCAGAAAAGGGAACTGTATAAAATAACACATCCAAACCATCTGCAAATGATGTCTCACCTACGCCTGACTCCTTCCTCCCTAGCTGGCAATGTGGCCGGGGCCAGCCAATGGGGGAAAAAGCAAGTGTGAACGCCAAGTTTATGGACTAGGAGGCCAAATTCATTCTGAAGTATAAATCTTCATTAGAACATCTGAAATGTATTTGTAGCTTTTGATTTGCATTCACCTCATGACCACTGCAACTATTGATGACTTAACCGTATCCAAATTCCTTATTCTTCTGTCTTGCTGCTGTCCTGTGTCAACAATACCAGATTCTCTCATTTCTGTCTCTTTTTATGTTCCATAGTGAGTTTTGTTAGGACAATGGACATTTTCTTTGTAATGAATTTACTTATGACAGGTAGTAGTGGGCTATGGTGGTGAGACACAAAATGTCACTGTCAAGCTGTTACACAGTTCTTGTTTTCCTCTCATCTTATACACCCTTTCTGGAATAGCCATGCCACATATGTCTTGTTTGCACCAAATTTAAGGCAGAGGTTGATTTCAGCTAGTTGAAATATGCTGCCTCATGTGGACTCAGTTATGTGGTGCTACATGGCAGATACTATGCCCTTCCATCATTAAAAAGAGACAGACTGAGAAATAATATCCCACTCCATCCCCTCTGGAGCCCATTAGTAATGAAATTCTTTTTGTACCTCAATGATAAATGTTTCAGTCAACACAATACTTTAAATCAGCAAATAAGCCATCTTATTCCTCAAAATGTAGGTTGGGTCTACAGAATACTTAGCAACACACTTAAAAGCATACTGTAGTGTAGCAAGGGTGAAGTGAAGGAGGCAATCGCCCTGGGTGCAATCTGTTAGAGGACATGATTGATAGTTCCTACATTAATACTCAAAGAGCTGAGGGGGAGTGGATAGGCTGCTGTGGAAGCCAATGCACTAATTATCTTCCTACATTCAGGTGAAGTCTTTTTTTTTTTCTTCTCTTGAAGAGTTGGGGCAGGGGGTGAATTCATCTGTAAGGAAGCCAATTAGTCATTTGGCATCTTACATTAATCCCAGCTGAAGTCTGTTCTGTGTGTGTGTGTGTGTGTGTGTGTGTGTGTGTGTGTGTGTGTGTGTGTGTGTGTGTGTATGTGTGTGTGTGTGTGTGTGTGTGTGTACGTGCTTACAGCTGAGGGGGCATGGATTTGACTATAAGGAAGCCAATGGACTAATTGGAAGTGGGGTTTTTTTTGCTCTTCGCTTATAGGTTCATAGGTGTTTACTAGGCTAATGACCACAAGGGCCTTTTTAAGCCAAACCATGCATCCCAAATCTCTGACAAGTTCTGATACCCTTGATAAGTGTAAGCATGGGCCTGGGAGATGAACCATTTGTCTGTGTCCATTAAAGACAAAGGTGCCAAACCAGGGATGAATTTCCATTTCCCCATCCAAATGTCCAAGTTGCACTTGAATTTGTTTATGGAGGAACTCTGTTTCACATGGATGGGGAGCCTGTTCCATAGATGAGGTAGTCTCTGGGATACATACCTGTCTCTCCAGCAGGTCCTATTTATATCACAGGCAATGTTTAAGTCTTTAGAATGAGTAATTCTGGTGCTCTTTGTTTTGTGGATATGTAGGAGGTCCACCAGAGTGAAGAGTTAAGGGGGTGGGACAGGAGTTAGAAGACCATCACTGGACACTAGATGAGCCAACTATGGTTCTAAAGGCAAAACATACCTGTTAAAACAGCAAGGCTGAGCAAAGCCATCTGGTAATGTCTTATGAAAAATGGCAGTATGTGGTAAGGATTCAAAGAAAAGAAGACAAAGGAATGCAGAAATTTGAAGTGTGAGACAATTCAATCGCTCTTTTGGGTGTAACACCACACAAGATAAGAGCATTTATTCTTATCAACAAAGAGACATTTTGTGACATTATACTTGAGATCTTTTTTAATGGAATATTTTTTAGAGAATATGAAAAAAGAAAGAATGTAACCCATGGAATCTTTATGTGATAAAAACATTTAACAGGGAAACAAAAAAGAAAATCCATGTACAATTTCACACAGAGGTAGAAAAACAGACTTTGAAAGGACATTTGAAAACTTTATGTAAAGAAGTACTGAACATTGCAAAACTGACAAAAGGGGTTTATGAACTGGAGGCTGGGGTTGTAATATTGTGTTAAAAATTGAATAGAAAGAAAAATAAATGATACCTATACCAAGCATGATAAATGTGGAAGGGTATATGGATATCGTAAAAAAGGAACATTTGATAAGTAACTCTGACAAAAGGAAATGTTATATTTGTAGGGAAATGGGACATGATGCAAAAAATGTGAATTGAAATGTTATAAATATAGCAAAATTAGCCAATTATGGATGGATTGCAAAAATGAAAATAAGATTAAGGAAAAAGTAAAAGAAGGAGAAGAAAATGAAGAGAGAAGAAATTTTAGAAGTAGAAATAAAAGAAAATTAGAGGAGAAAAAAAGAGAACATAGCAGAAGGTTCTGAAATAAGCTATGAAAAAGACATCAATTGGGAGGTAGTAAAAGAAAAAAAGAATTCTATTGGTAAAAGGGTAAAAGACAGAAAAGAAGATTTAAAGGAATAAGTCCAAAAGAAAACAGAAAGGAAATGGTTGAAAAAATAATGCATGTGGCTAGCAATGGGTGGTTGGTATAGTGGTTAATGTATTTGCCTCACAGACACAAAGTACAGTGTTTGATTTTCACCTTTGGGAAGGAAAGTCACTGGACATTGAGTGGCCTATTAAGAAAGCTAGCATAGTAATTAGTTATGAACTTATAAAACCTTGTATCTAAGGAAAACTGAAAATGAAAATTTTAGAGTACTTTCTGTAAATGTGAATAGTATTAAGAATACAATAAAAAGAATAGGAATTTTGAGTGATGTAATACCTGTGATGTAGATGCAATTATATTAGAAGACAAAGATTTTTAACAAATGAAAAAATATTACAGAGAAACTGTGGGGAGGAAATGTAATCTGGAATTTGGCAAATGAGAGATGTTCTGGAATATCCATATTCTGTAGAAATACAATGAATATAACTGCAGCAAAAGTGGAGAAATTAACCACTGTACTTTTAAAATGGAAAGAATGAATATATAGAGTTATAACATTGCATGATTATACTAATTGCAAAGAAACAAAAAGTGTATTTAATCAAATTTTATAATATGTAGTAATAAATAGGAGTTTTATAATAACAGAAGACTTTAATTGTGATTTAAGAGGCAAGCACAAAAAAGAAAGGCAATAATATAAGAAAAGTGTTGGAAGTTGTCAGATGTGGTAAGTGAAATCTTTGGGACAAAAATTCATGGACTTACAAAGGGGGGATGTATAGAATTGAAATGGATTATTTCAAAGCATCAGAAGATTTAGTTATAGGAGAAGGGGAGGTAGTTGAAACACGATTTTCTGATCATCTTGCAATATGGCTAGAGATAAAGGAAAACAAGGAATATATAAAATAGGCAATGAATAAAAAAGAAAAATGAGAAAGCATGGAATGAAGAAGAAAATAGATTAGTAATACAGTTATGGAAAGGTCATGTTACTATGACAACATTTTATACAAATTGGTCTGAATGGTGGATGATATTTAAGCAAAAATATAAAAAAAATGATTTTATAGTGGCAATATGATGTGAGAAAAGTAGAGAAAGAAAAATATAAAAGAACATATAACGATGCATTAGAAGACTTAGAGCATAATGATAGAAAGTAATTTTACAAAGAAAAATAATTATATCAAAGAAATCCAGAAAAATACAAGAACTGTTATATAAGTAAATATATTTTTATAAGAAAACAAAGAAGTATTGAGTTGCTTAAATATATTAGTAAAGAAAGACGGTAGTGCAATGAGAGAAATTAAAAAAATGTAAAAGATGAAATAGAAAGAACTAAGGAAAATATTATGATTAGTGTAGTAAATATGTACAAGAAATGTTTAAAGAAAAAAGAAGGCAGTGAAAAAACATGGAAAGTAAAAAAGTTAACAGAAAAAGAGAATAAAGAGTTGGAAAAGGAGATTTCTTTAAATGAACTTGATAAAGTATTAGGACAAATAAATATAGATTCAGCTGCAGGACTAGATGGAATAGGGTAAGAAATGTATACAAATTTAAGGGGTTGGCAAAAAAATAGATTTTTTTAAAGATTCTGTATGAATAGTTAAATAAAGGTTTTATGTATAAATACTTAAATTCACATGGAAGAAGGAAGATAGAAGACAATTAAAAAAACTGGCAACTGAAAGCAGTGAATAATAATGAATATAAGATCTTTATGAAAATAATACAAAAGAAATCTGAAACTAAAATGGAAAATATTGTGGAGAATTGTATATCTAGTATAAAGGGGAAGGGCTGTCAAGAATTAATGATAGAGAAATTGTGGATGATATTATGAATAGAAAAGAAGAAGCAAAAATTATGATAGGAAATTGTAATAAGGCAATTGACACACTTAGGTATGAAATCTTATGTGTAATGTATAACATAAGTGAGAAACTTAGGGAATTATGTATGGCAGGGTATAGCGATAATAAAGTAAAAATACTTGTAAATGGCTGGCTAAGCCAAGAGTGGTATAAGACAAGGATGCACAATGAGTTGCATATTCTTTGCATTAGTTGTGAATGTAATAGTATGTGATAAATATTACAAAATGAAGGAGGTAATTTATTAATTCTGAAGGGTTAAGCATTCAAGTTCTGTTAACATATGCAGATGATATTATAATAACTACAAAAAAAATAAAATGTTATAAAAGAAGTAATAATTTGCACAAATGAATGTCTAGAGATGATAGCGATGGCTTTAAATAAAGAGAAAAGCAAAGATTTAGGTGATGTAGTAAAGATAGGGGCTATATATATTACAGTGAATGAAATTTCTGTGCTCGGTATAAAATTTGGGAATAAAGATGTAAGCAGAATTCAATGGGGAAAAACAATAGAAGAAATAAAACAAACCTGTCTTTTCTGAAGAAAATATAAATTATCATTCAGAAAAAGGTTTATTTGATAAATTCAGTACCGACTTGAAAAATAGCATACTTAGCAAGTATATTTATGTTGACAACAATATTGGAAAAGGAATTATTACAATTTTTTTTATTTATATGGGGTTCTATATTAAATTCAGTAAAAAAGAGGAGTTTTGTATGTAAATAGAGAAGGAGGAAGTTTCGGGTTTATTAACCCAGTGCTATATGCTACTTCATTAAATCTGTACGGAGTGTTAAAGGATAAATGAAAAAGATGAGAGATTAGTAGTAAAACTGTATAAGTGTAAGTATGATATATTTTGGGGTATGTTAAAAAAGAGTAAAGGGAAAAGCAGTATATAAATGAACAAATAATATGTTACCAAGAAAAAATATTTTTGTGGAAAATAAAAATTGATGCTGTAGAAAAAGATAGAAATTTATGATATAAGAATGCAATGATGAAACATTACTATATAAAACCATGGGAAAATCTAATAGTAGAAAAATTTAAAGCTGAAAATAAGAAGCAAATGGTGTAATCAGAAAATAGAATGTCAAAATATGTTGTGGAGATTGGTAATAAATAAATTGCCAGTAAAAGGAAATTTGCCATATAAGAAGAAAAGTGTTAGAATGTGTTTACATTATCAAGTAGAAGAAGAAGAAACTGCTGAACATGTGCTTTTGAAATGTAAAAGAGTAAAAAAGTTATGGGGATCTATGTAAAGAAGATTTTTTTCAAAGATATAAAAAGTAGATAAAATAAATATGGATATTATAAGAAAGGAATTAAAGAATATGTTAAAAGAATGGATAAAAAGTTATTTTATATTATATGGAATGAAAGAATAAATGAAATTATGTTTAATGGAAAATGGATGACACACGTAGGAGTGCATCACCGCTTTATGTAGCACACTGTCTGAATCTATCTTCCTGGTGTGGAAGGAGAACCACAGCTTTTTTGCAACAAAGGCAATTGTGCTATCTGCTGCATGAATGACAATGAATGGCATAATTCATGATAACAACACACACATTCATCCCGAGAAGACATAGCCAATATATTATTGGATATTTTTAGCTCAAACTTTACATCATCATCTCTCCTTTGCTGTTCCCAATGTATAGTCATGCCCATACACCCCTAAATTACTTTGAAACAAATCCTGATACTCTCTCCAAGGCCAAAAACACTAGCTCTTTAGGTCCAGACAATGTAGCAGGCTGCCTTATTGTCACCACCAAGTGAATCCTTACAGACTTGATAATGAATCTATTCATTCTCATACTGTCCACTGGATTTGTACTGGAGGTATGGAAAACTGCTGTAGTCATCCCACTGCACAAGGGAGGACCAAACACTGACCCTTGAAACTATAGACCTATAAGCTTCACTAGCCTTATCTGTAAAGAAATGGAGAACATCATTCTGGAACTTACTAACAAAGTAATATAATATAATTTCAAACTGGTAAACAGATAGGCCTATAGGACACAGCCCCTTTTCAGGGACAACCTGGTAGTAATGTCTAGTTAAGTGACTTGCTCAAGGTCACACAGAAGGCAAATATGGGCTGAGGGAATATACCACAGGAAGTACGGCTCACTGCATTAACCTTCTGCCCCCCTGTGCTAAGGGCATCAAGGATCTATGTTTCTTAACCCAAACTAGTTTTAGTTTGTCAAAGATAGAGCCTGTCTCCAAAACCTGGGGAATTTCTTTGAACAAGTCACTAATGTACTAGATTCAGGCAACTCAGTTCTCACTACTTACCTCAACCTGGCCACAGCCTTTGGTGATATCCCACATCCTGGCATTATCAGCAAGCTAATCAAACTAAATGCAAACCTCCTATGTTACCTGCTGAATAGCAGATTGGCTTACTGATGAAACCCAATCTATTACTATAGGGGACACTCTTTCATTAAAATGGATTGTCACTAGTGGTGTCCCTCAGGTATCAGTCCTTGAGCCACTTCTCTTCAGTATTTACTTTCCTGATGTTAAGACCAATGTCAGCTTGTGGCTGATCAAGTTTGTGAATAACTGCAAACTCAGAGCTGTCATAAACTACCAGCTGACTTCCAAACTCTCCAGAAGGGTCTAACATTTACAAACAAGTGGTGTCTGGACCATGGCTTTAAGCTAAATGCCAAGAAATATAGCAATATGTCCTTTGGCAAACAACGGTGCCCATTCATCTAACACATAGATGATACCTCTGTGAAACCTGACCTAGTTATTAGGGACATGGGCACTCTCACTGATTCTAGGGGTATGCCACAATACAGCACCATGGTCAGCACTGCAGGCTGGAACAAAGAATCATCTGTTACCCCCCCCCCCCCCCCATACACATAGACAAGGAGCTGTTCTGTCTTATATAGCAATGGTTTGGCTTATGGACCACATCCCAACACAATACCTTTCTGTATCATGTCAGTGACCTGGCATCTGACCTGTTGGTAGTGCCTGCCCTGGTCACTGACAGCATTTATATCACTTGGTCTCTTAGAAGGGCCTGTGAGATATCTCCTATCTGAGCATCCATTGGCAGCAGAGCTGGACAGCCTGTGGAAAGATCTCATTCACTGCATGGGAGAACTTGCTTTAATTTATATTTCCTTTGCCAGGCATTATACTATACTGAAAAGGAAAACTATATGAGGATAAGGATGTGGATACATAATATTAAACAACA